>NC_051154.1:382599756-382899756 GCF_013339745.2 Dermacentor silvarum | reverse complement strand
TGTTTGCTTGTGCGTGTTGACACCACCCTTGTTAATTCAGTTAGTAAGCGAATGTGTCAAGTTCATGCAGCCGATAAAACTACTATCCCTGTTCCATATAGCTCTCTACTAATTTGCTATCGCAATTGATGTTTCGCCTTTCGGGTGAAACTGAGACTTTTTTAAAATAATTACTTTGTCTGTTTCATGCGAAGATCGTGGGTACTTGGACAATAACCTTTCAACGTTCGTAAATATAAACAGATGCAAAACTCCCAGTCACACGCTTCGATTCTCGGATACGCGCGGCTGCTTGGTTTACATGTTTTGCATACGTGCAGGGTTTGAAAATCGTTGTTTTGGTTATAGTGCTGTACCGTTTATAGTGCAGATATTCACGACTCCGGTGACTGACGTTACGAGCGGTCTACACTGTATATCACATATTACAGTAAAACCTAGTTAATTTGAATGTAACGATACCGAAAAAAATGTCCAAGTTAACCGAATGCCAAATTATCAGAGTATCCAGAAAGCAATGAGCAAATGCTTACTACGTCAGCACGATTATAAGGGTAATGGATGAGCAAATCCTTTTGTTATTTTGCACAAAAGCAGTGCAGGAGCTGTAATTCTCGTCATCTCGTGACTGATTGGCTCTTGCAGCAGCGATCGAGGCCTTGCGACTTCCTTCGCAGCACGGCCGCGGTGCGCGCCATCATTTGCGACACGCTTTGCACTACCGCGCGCACATCACTATTTTTTCGCCAGTAAGCTGACCGCCAACAGATCGCACGTCCAACGCGATGTAGCCGGTGCTCTTCAGCCTCTACAGCTTTGCACCGAGTCAAACCGAAACAACTGTTTGTCGCAACTGCGGCCACTATCGATATGAATATGAACGGCGACTTTGCGGGGCTTAAGGCACACGGCCGACGCACGCACCGAGTCAGAACGAAACTACCGTTCGCTGCAACAACTGCAGACGAAATCGCGGTCGCTATCTATGCGATCATGGATGGCCACTACGCATCTTTTTAGGCACGTGGACGACATGCGTATTGAGTCAAAACAAAACTGCTTTTTGCCGGAACCGCTGCGGAAGAAACCGTGGCAGCTATCGACACAATCATGGATGACGACTATGAAATCCCGCGGTGAACGCGTTGCTATGCGCAGCGGTAAAAGCAATAAAGGCACGATTAGGCACGAAGCGTTTCATCGTTGCTGTCATTCACGTATGACATGGACATACGATTTCCGCTGATGACTATGGCGATGCGGACTCCGCCGCTTCGTTTCGGTTGTACGCTAGCGCTGTTTCTGCTCTTTTGCGTCGCACATTTCGGGCTCTTTAATGCAAAAATGTATAGCCTTCGAGATTTATGGTTTATGTATGGCAGCCATGATGTGAAGCATAGCCTCCGAGATGTGTACCAGCCGTCCGTACACGAGGTGCGTCTTGCTTCATTACAACGGTCATTCATCAAGTGAGATCTGTTCATGTTTGCTTGTGTGCGCATGACACTATGCTGGCTACTTTAATTAGTAAGTGAATGGTTACTGCAATTTATATGGCAGCTAAAACGGTGAACCTTACTTTGTGTAGTTGTGTAATACTTTGCTTCGCTATCAATCCTTCACTTTTCAGGCGAAACTGACTTTTCGGAGTGGTCACCAGCCATTTACGCTATCAGTCTGAACATAGTATCCCTCTATGAACTCTTCCTAATTATGCAACAGAGGTTCCTTTTATCGTTTCGTTTGATTCATTGAGCACGGTGCATAAAAGCATATTGCATGGCATAATTTGGTCTTCCACAGTTGGTAGTCCGTTAGAGCTTAATGCAGAGCACATGCCGGACACTGATGACCACAAGCGCGGACCTTGAATGTCAAGCAGCAGTGAACCATGTAGAGCTTCTACAACTTTGAAAATATGTGTCAGTAGTACTTTAAATTTGGTTTACACAACAGCTGGGGTGAAATGTACATAGCGTATAGTACTGTATTGCAGAGCACCAGATGACTGCCCAATAGAGAGGCATCTCAAGAGAAGTGTTTCGCTACACCACTGGTGCTGCAAAGGATTCCAGTAGTGCTCTAGCCCTTCACTGTCTGAAGGGCAAGCATAATAAAATGCAAATTTTTTTTTGTCATTACAGTCGTATCTCTATAATTCGAACTCGAAGGGGCCTCAAAATTTTTTCAAATTAGAAGAAGTTCGAATATAAAAGAAGGACTTATTCTTGAAGTATTTGTGTACTATAGCACGATGTACGAACGGTGCGAGTCGTGAAATATCGTGGCACGCAAGCACACGAGCGAGGACTACGAAACTGCCTATGCCAGCCAACGCTTGCTTTCCGATAACTGCAGAAAACGAAACTTCAGGGAGCGGGCTAAGAAACTTCAGGGAGCTGCCATGCTCGGAGGTCATTGAGGGTGAGGGAGGATAGTAGATTTGGCCTCGGCTACTCCGCCGCTTCCGTGGCCCCCCTCACCCTCTTTCTCTACTCCCTCGTAACTTCCTCACCTTTGACTGTCTCCGTGCATGCCCGCCGCTGTGCCAGCTTAGGTCACTCTTCGAAGTTTCGTTTTCGGCCGTTATCGGGAAGCAAGTGTTGGCCGGCGTAGGCAGTTTCATTGACTGGACTGGGCCTCCACCGCAGCCGGAGCAGCGGCGCATCTCAACGCGTGACCAGAAAATAGAGGAATCAGAAAGGAGAAGGGCTCACTGCCATTTTCTGAACGTGGCTGAGACATAGCCATGTACATGCGTGTTCCGGCGCGACGCAGAAACAGCGACCTTGCGATTTGAGAGAGGGTGAAATTTCTGCCGCATTTTTTTTTTTTTGGGTGGTCTCTCCTAAGCTTTTGCTTTATGGTGGGGTCGGAGCAATACTGGTCGTAGGTGCCGCCGCGAGATTTCGCGCGCTACTGAGAGCATTGTCGGAGCACGGTATGTTCGAATTAACCATTGCAAATACTTGTGCGTTAAAATTACGAGGCGTTTTCGCCTATTGGAATACACATAACTTTGACGGGACCACAGCGTCAGTTCGAATAAAGCGAAGTTCGAATTAGGCGCGTTTGAATTAACGAGATTCAACTGTACTAGCCTAGTTCTAGAGATCAGGTGGCAGAGAGGTGAGCATAAAAAAAAGGATTCAACAATTCTTTTGGCAGTTCTGAAAAAAAAAAAGCATCCTCAAAATCTGTGGCTAAATTCATTGGCATTCTAGTCAACACTTATCAGCATTATAAGCGTTGGCTGGAAAATTACTGCATTTCAGCATGGATTCTATGATGTATTTCTCGAAACTGGGGCTAAGCACAAGATTTCTGCTTCATGGATATCACTTCATTACTGCTCAGCTTCAATTCTGCGATTGGGACATGCAGCACAAAGTTAACTAGTGAAACTTTGTTAATTAGCTAACATCATGCTGTAATTTGTCTTGGAAGTGGTGTCCACTTCTTCATGTAATCGAGCTGTGACAGAATTGTGATATGTACCACAGGAGTTTCTTTAATAAGTTGTTTCTGTTAAAATAAATGACCCGATTTAAGGGCTTTTTTTTCTGTTCCACAAAAGATGTATTTCAGTTTTCAGGTCTGCCATTTTGTGAACAGTAAGAAATAGGGAAGCCATTTTTGTCTATCAAGACGTTTTATGCGTGTGTTTGTGTGCAGATACACGATGTGACCAGTATACTGCGTGCTGAAGCATCATCCAACCTTTCTGGTGCCCTGTCAAGCTCCACATGGACAGAAGGCAGCTCAGTGCAGGCGATTGCAGTGCCTCAGGGAGCGGTGAGTGGGCTTTTCTTTTTTGATTTCTCAGCCACTTGTCTAGAGGGTAGTACAGTAAAAGCTCGATGATACGATCACGGCTAATACGAATTTCCGGATGATACGAATTTTTCTGTGGTTCCGGCCGAGCCCCATTACTTTGCAACGTGCTAGAGAACAGTTGTTACGAATCGATTTTCGGCCTGCGTCGGTTGATACGAATAAACGCCGCCCCGCCGACGGCCGCGAAAGAGAACAGCGCACAGTCACGCGCTTTCTCCCGTTCTCTTTTGGTGCGGAGGCGCGGACGCGGCGCCGGAACAGCGCGGACTCCGCGACTGGGCGCGAAGAGTTTGAAGCGGTGGCGCTTTGGTGCTTTTGTACTTTTCCTCCTTTTCGGCGGCCGCCCATCGGATGGAGTGGCTGCTGTGCTTCGGGCTGCGTTCTTTGTGTTTGCGCCATTTTACCTAGTCGCAGCAAGCTATGTCTACCGAGATAGAAGGACATTAGAGAGTTTTTCTTCAAGAAATAAATGCTTTTTACGTACATGTGCCTGAGTGAGTTCACCTCTGACTCTTTAATTTAGCTACAGTCGAATCTCGCTAATTCGAACACGCTTATTTCGAACATACCGCGCCCCGACAATGCTCTTAGCAGCGCGCCAATTCACGCAGCGGCGCCTCCGACCGGCATAGAGCAAAAGCTCAGGAGAGACCCCTCAATGCCACCCGCGAGGGAACGGGAAAAAAAAAAACCCCGCGGCGGAAATTTCACCCTCTCTCAAATTGCAAGGTCGCCGTTTCTGCATCGCGCCGGAACAAGCGTGTACGTGCCGACTAGAGTGTTCTAGACAACTGTATTTTAGCACACAATAGTGCCGACGTCTCAGCCACGCGGATAAAATGGCAGTGAACCCTTCTCTATTTTCTAGTCACATGTTGACCTTGCACGCTGCGGCAGCAGCGCAGAGGGAAGCAGCGGCGGAGGCACAGTCGGGCCAACGAAACTGCCACGCCCGCAAACGCTCGCTTCTCGATAACGGCAGAAAACGAAACTTCAGGGGGCGGCTAAAATAAGCTGGTGCCAGCGCACGGAGTCGAAGGTGAGAGAGCTACGAGGGAGCTGAGAGGAAGGGCGAGGGGAGCCACCGAAGCGGCGGAGTTGACGCGGCCAAATCCACTTCCCTGCCGCTCTCCTCCCTCACCTTCGACGGTCTCCGCGCGCACCCGTGTGCCGGCGCCGCCCGCTCCCTGAAGCTTCGTTTTCTGCCGTTATCGGGAAGCGACCGTTAGCCGGTGTTGGTAGTTCTCGTACTTGATACTTTGTATTTTGAATTATCACAATACAGTAGAACCTCGCTGTTATGTTCCCAGGGGCTGTGTTTTCCTGGCTATTACATCTTTTTCGGCTGGTCTTGCACGGGCGCTGTATCTTGAAAGCGATCTGCGACGTGGAAAAAGTGCGTGCCTGCGCAGCTTTGTTCTCTGGCATCAACTGCGTACTGCACATGCCGTATCTTGAAAGCGATCTGCATTGGGGGCAGTCTAGGCAGTGTAGGTGCATCGGCGGCTTGTAGCTTTGTGTGTGCTGTGTGTTCTCGGCGCTCAGTTTACGTTGAAGCGATAGACAACAGCACGAAGGTCACTTCGCTAGCTGCTGCTGCTGCGGCGCTTCCTCACGCCAGCGTTTTGATAGCGAGTGTCCGCACTCATCGAGTGTGATGTGTTCATGTTTTCCTGTGGGCGCTGACACCATGCTTCTTAATATAGATAATAAGCGAATGTTTACAAGTTTATACGGACGATAAAACTACTATCCTTACCATGTATAGCTGTCTACTAATTTGCTATTGCAATCGATGCTTCAGCTTTCGGGCGAAACTGCGACTTTTTTTGAAACGTAAGAATTAAAAGAAAATTGTGTGCAGTTGACCACTACTCTCATTTCACAATTTTTCCTGTTTCGCGGCTCTTGCGTTTTCCGGCTCTTGCATTGTTTTTTTTTTTATGGCCCCGTGAAAAACTTATCAGTGGGGTTCTACTGTATTGATTCATTTCACGATCTCCTTTGCGTTCCATATATCCAGGATTGGCTGTATCATTTTTATGCTTGCTACTTAGAAAGGTGGTGGCTACGTCCACTCTGTTTTCCATACGGGCCCCTTGCTTTGTCAAGCTGGCATTATGACTGCTTTTACTCTCGGCCCCCACCGTCATGTATGACATGGCAAAAATAAACCTAATATTATAATATCATCATTATTAAGCTAAACTTTGAGTAAGCTAAATAATGTTTGGTGGTTCCTTCATGTTTGGCTTGATGGGAAGCCTACCATGTTTGTTTGCCTAGCCACAGTGTTAGTTGTTTTGCGATTAAAAGTTTATTGATAGATAGAAATGAAAAAAAGGATTTTGTGCTACGACTTGGTAGGATTGGTCTTGGATGACCCTGTGAGAGCTGTTTATTCTGCACAGGGTGTGTTGCGGAGACGCCATCTGGAAGCATTCAAAGTATTGGCCAAGCGGCAGCTACAATTTCAGGTGAGTGTATCAATTTATGTCGTGCACTATCATGGCTAGCAGCTGTCCTCTACAGAAGTTCAGGGTGACTGAGTCCTGTCGGCAGTACTGCATTGTGTAATCCTGCTTAATGATTGTGAAATCTGTCAACGTGGGTAGAATTTCACTTTGATATTAACTAGGGGTCTGTGAATACCTAATAGTAGATTTGGAATTTTGAATCTAATAGTATTGTATCTATTGAAGAAAAAAGGCCAAATATTAAATAAAATATCGAGTATTAAAAAAATTATTCAAAAAATTTATAGCTTACAGGTTTTGGGCAAGAAAATATGGTGCTGCACATTGATAGTCCCCTAGCATTGCATAACAAGCATGCAGCTAGCTATATACAGTATGGCATACTCTTATTAAAGGGAACACCACATTACTATGCCAGCACTGATTAAACCTCACGTATAGTAAGTGTATGGAGGTCTGGAAAATATTTTTTTATCAATAGAACTTCTGTTGGATAGAATAAAGAGTTTTTTTTCCCTCTGAAACTAATAGTGTCATTCTGGTCTACTACCAACAAGGTTTTCAGTTTAAGTGACCTGTGTTTTGCAGCACTCTTTTATTTGCTGCATAGAAAGTTTTGCTTCCAGTTTTTCTCCAGAATACAGAAGGGCTATCCCAACTCTGCAGCAGATAAGCTATCATAAGGCCAATCCGCGCGACAGACGAAAGGATCGCGCATCACGTGACTCGATCACTGCTCCACGCGTCGCCAATGCCAAGGGTTGGAAGCAGGCGCTGTCCATGTCGTTTCATTGTCAGATTCGGCATGATTTGTCACCAGTCAAAGATTCTGAAGTCTGGAGTGTCACTGCAAGTTCCACTTGTTCATCCGCCGTCCGCGCAAATGCATGCAACCAGCCATGACACTTTCACGCACTCCATGTAAATCCAAAGGTAGTCTTGTGACGGGAAAAAAAACGACCGATGTGCATCTACGAACATCGTCGGAAAGAGGAGGCTGCCGTACGGTGTGTTGCAAAGATGGTGGCTGTGAACAACTTTGTCGCCATCCCATGCGCTCGCTTTTGTTTGCAAGGTGGCTTGTTGGCTTTCCGGGTGTCGTGTGGCTGTTGCGAATAGATTTGCGTCGATTTGGAACCAAGCCACAAGTTTAGTTGCCGATGCCTGATGAAGCAGCGCCGGTTAGGCCTAATGGCCTAGCTATTGTGGCCGTGACAAAAATTCGCCGCTAGCCGATGCGGTAACAGGCCGTGAGCCATCATGAAATGCTTGCCGCTATTATGGTTATCCAGGTGGCTCACCAGTGATCGGTGCCAAGATCAGGCGTGCGGGTTAGATTGTTGGCTGTTGAAGCGGCGTGAAGTTCGTCACCGCATATCTAACGCGACATTAACCCTTTGTGTGGCAACTTTTTTTTGCAGAAAACCACCAAAATTTCCCAAAGTTTTTAATAACTGATTCAGTGTAAACAGCTTTCATTATTATCAGGAGTTCATTTGTTATTTTCTTTTTTCGTTACTGTCAATTATTTCTTCATAGTTTTGAGTTGCAGATAGGCAAGGCCACAGAAACAGTCTATATAAAGCTTCATACTCCTTGAAACAGAAGTCAAGTGTGGTTTTGTTATCCTCCATGCAACGTGTTATTGCTGGCGTGGCGTGGAAAAGAAATCGCAAAGGCCCCGGTAGTGAAGCGTTTTCATTGAGCCACATCCTTGCAAAAGAGTCCACCAGACACTCTAAATGCTTGTCACAATCGTTAATACTGAGTTGAGGCTCCAAACACAACTCGCTAAAAAAAGATTTACTTGAGGTGAAGCAACGTCCGAAAACGGCACGACACTGGCACTGACGAGGCTGCCGTTGTCGCTGCAACAACCTTGCTCCGTGCCACAATTTTCAAGACTCAGGGGAGCCAGACGTCTACTTTAATACCGCCAACTTTAGGCTAAACAAATTTGTTTTTTGGGGAGCTGGTACCATAGTGCAGCATTCATGCCAAAATGATGAAACGACTGCCACTCATCCATGGCATTAGAAGGGTTAAGCTCCACCGTAACATCTTCAATGCACATTTGATTCTGTTGCCTCTTAACAAGCGTTTCATGATAGCGAATACGTTACTTGGAACGCTGCCTACACAGAAAGGAAGTACAGTTGGTGCCATGATACTATTATGTACTGCGGGATTTAAGGAAATGTTAAATTTCTGAACAGTTTGGGGCTGTAGCTAGTAAAACTGCACAATTCCACACAGACATGTGGCCTTCCTTCTTTGGAAACGTGATTGAGAAGGCTGCAAACCAGGCACGCAAGTGCACAGTGATGTTGTCTTTTTGATATTTCACAGACGCTAATTCACAGCCAGGTAAAAAAAAATAGTCTAAAAGTTAACGTCATGGAAGCAACTTCATTGAATGTTTCTAGCATGCTCTGCAGGGAAATCTTGATATGAGGAACTTTAGAGGACCGCTGCAAATTGTTTGTTGTTATGAAAAGTATACTGAAAGCCCCAAAATTAATCATTTCGCCCATCAATCCATCAGTTGTCACCATGTGAGCTACCCATAAAAACGTCGCTGTTGGCTCTCGGCCCACATTGTTGCTGTCCCGCATAGATTTTGCCCCCATGCACCAACAAAGCGCTCTATAGCAAGAGGGGCGTACGTAAAAGAGGTGCTGACGGTGAGAAAAGCACTGTCAAATAGGAAGCTCTATGTTGCCTCCAAAGCGCAATGTTTCATTTCGTTTGTTTTTCACATTCCTTGCCACGGACACCACAACTGTCTCGCTTGAAATCGACACCTAAACTATTCCAAAGCACGACCGCATCTAAGCGACACTGTCTGGAGAGGGCCACCCTGTGGCATCCCTTCGAGCATGGAGGTTACATTTCTGCACGCCTAGCTCGTACGGTTACAGAAAGAAGTACAAAAGAAAAAAGAGAAGTGCGCAAAAAAAAAGGGCGAAAGAAGGAAAAGATGCGCCTTTGTTGCTAAGCGACACTTGTCTGGGCAGAGCATGCGCTCGCAAAAGCTTGTGTAAGTAGAGGTCGTGGGATCAAATCCAGGCCACATCGACTGCATTTTGCTGGGGGTGAAATCCAAAAAAGACCGTGTACCATGTATTGAGTGTGTATATTAAAGAACCCCAGGTGGTCATAATTAATCCAGAGCCCCCCACTACGATGTGCCTCATAATCAAATCATGGTTTTGGCATGTAAAGTCCCAGAATTAATTTTTTTTTTACTTCATGCATCTTCTCCGCAAGAAAAAAAAAAGTCCCCTCCCGTGTTTTTCTCTTCTGGCATCACCTCAGGTTTTCCGAGCCCACGCACTGCGCTGTCGGCTTTCTGCACCTTGTCGTCAGCTAGCCTACTGTTCCAGCTGCTGTGAAGGATACACTAAATTCTAAGATTCCCCACATTTTGGAATGTCAATTCGTAGTACTGAGGCATTGTTAACGTGGCACAGAAACTGGATAACGATATTTCGTTTTTAAAGTTCGGTTTTCTGAAGTTTGTAGTACTCAAAGATTTTTGCATTAAAACTATAAGCAGTCAACAGGCAATTTGGGTTTTTTCTTTCACATTGCTCCAGACAGGGTGTACTTGTAGACAGGCAAGTATTTGCAAACGTACATTCCTACAATCGTAGTCACTTGCGATAAGTCAGTGGAGTAAGGGCTCATCACTGCAGGGGGTCATTGTGGAGGTGCCTGTGCCTGGGGCAGAGCCAGCCTCCGAGAGCAAGAAGAAGCAGCTGCTGCCGTCGGAGACAGTGGGACAGATTGCAGCCGTGCTAGATGCCCGCCCAGGGGATAGCCTCCTACTGTGCGCTGGCAAGACAGACTCTGCGGTGAGTTGGGCTGCAGCTTCAGCTTCCCCTGTGTTGACCTTTGGGATCAATGGGATGGAATTCACGCAGTTTTCAAGTTTGGTTAGTACAGTGTAGATTGCTTATGACATAAGCTGGCAGAGTTGCGAATATTTGCAATATAAGTGGCACCACGGTATAGGCGAAACAAAGCCTGTGCACATGCAGAAAATGTACACCAAGCAGCCGCACATACGGTAATCAAAGTATGCAACTAGGATGTTTGCATCCTTTTGTATTTGTCAAAGTTGAAATGTTCTGGAGAATTGGCCTTTCCATACAGTCTTTTCATAAAGCAGATAAACTAAGAGGAAAAAAAAAGTTTTTACTTTTGGCGCACAAACTGTAAAGCACATGCATTCACACGCTATGTTTTGCCAGTTCTTACGCTTTGAAGCACTGGTCCTGTGTAGCTTTAATAGGGTCATGTGACTCATGTGCATACCTTCCAGCTCTCCCAAATGTTTCGTAATGTTTACAAATTTGGGCTCGTTCTACAATTTTATGAATGTTGCGTAGTTTTACAAAACTAAGTTCTGTTCACAAAAATGTGTTAAAGCTGTTGAAAGATATAGAGCGGTGCAAGATTGCAAAATATGTGTGCAAGAAAGAAATTATAATTGAGGGGATTTATTGAGATGGTACCTGCGTTGCCCTCTTGTAGCAGCGCAAGACGCCATAATTTAGAGGGGTACCTTCTTTGAGTAAATTTATTCAGACAAGTTCCTGAAGCAGACAAAATCGGCAGCACTCGAGTCACTGATGAAGTCACTGATGTGGAAACAATGCTGTTAATCTCTGCTCTTCCAAGTTTGGTGTTGTTAAACAGCCTGACAAGGGAACAAGAATTCAGGATCGCCAGTCAGCCTCTAGAGTCTGTAAAGGAGTATGTTTATCTAGGTCCATTACTCACAGGGGACCCTGATCATGAGAAGGAAATTTACAGAAGAATAAAATTGGGTTGGAGTGCATGTGGCAGGCATTGCCAAATCCTGACTGGGAGCTTACCACTGTCGCTGAAAAGAGAAGTGTACAATCATTGCATTCTACCGGTGCTAACATATGGGGCAGAAACTTGGAGGTTAACAAAGAAGCTCGAGAACAAGTTGAGGACCGCACAAAGAGCGATGGAACGAAAAATCTTTGGACTAATGTTAAGGGACAGGAAGAGAGCGGTGGGGATCAGACAGCAAACGAGGATAGCCGATATTCTAGTTCACAATAAGAGAAAAAAATGGAGCTGGGCCGGCCATGTAATGCGTAGGATGGATAACTGGTGGACCATTAGAGTTACAGAATGGATACTAAGAGAAGGGAAGCGCAGTCGAGGATGGCAGAAAACTAGGGGGGGGGGTGATGAAGTTAGGAAATTTGCAGGCGCAAGTTGGAATCAGCTAGCGCAAGACAGGGGTAATTGGAGATCACAGGGAGAGGCCTTCGTCCTGCAGTGGCCATAAATATAGGCTGATGATGACTGCATCTAAAGATAAATAATTATCAATAAAGTGTGTTTCTGTACAAGAGAAGGTGTGTGCTTACAGTAAACTTAAATGCTTGCTACACACCCTTTCCCCTTGTGGTGTCCACAGGATTTAGGAATTCTTAAGTTAACAGGTTGCAGGTATGCAAGTTCATGAAGCAAGTGAAATTGGCAAGAGCAAAGTCATTAAAAAAGTCATTGTGATCTAAATACAATCTATTCATTGTCAGTATGTACTAATGCATATTTTCTGCTGTTAAAAAATTAAATTGGGGGGTTCTATGTGCCAAAACCACGACCTGATTATGAGATGCACCGTAGTGGGGGACTCCGGAATAATTTGAACCACCTGGGGTTCTTTAACATGCATCTAAATCTTAGTACACGGATGTTTTCACATTTCGTCCCATTGAAATGCAGCCGCCATGGCCGGGATTCGATCCCACGACCTCGTGCTTAGCAGCCCAACACCATCACCACTAAGCAACCACGGCGGGTGTTTGTGTGCTGTGTCTTAAAGCAAATCATTAATAATGTGCATACGTATCCCTCAGATGGGATGTGATCAGAGCTAGCTTTAGAAAAAGTACATGCTATCTCCTCTTCTTCCCTAGGTGTCCTGTCAGTTGGGCTTTATGGATTTCAAAGTTCACTGTTTGGTAGCTATGCTCATGTATCAGCTTCCCAGTTGTTACATCCAAAAACGCAAAAGCACACCAACGATGCAGCGTTGTCTGTTGGCGTTGCCTATGTTGACTGCCACATGTAATTACACTGCAAGTGGCCACTTTGCAGTACCAGCCATGCACAGAAGGATCGTTATCACTGTGTTCAAATCGTCTCCAATCACCAATCTCAACACAGCTCCCGAAGTCAAATTCAAAGAGGAGGTGGACGAAGGCGCAAGGCCTACACCTACATTTACAGAGATCTCATCACATCGATTGAGCCGATGGCGGCTCAATCTTCCTTGCGAGATTCGGCTCACCCTTGCACGCTTTCACTCGCACATACAGCATACCGCGTGGCGACGGTGTTATCGCCTTTGGACTTTATTTGGAACATCACGATGACGCCGATGGCGATGGCAGAAATGCGCTTGGAGTGTCCATAACCTTGGTGATACGAATCTTGCGGGGTCACGTAAAATGTTCGTATCACCCGAAATTCGTATCATCAAAACGTACACAATATCAAGAAAAATGAATTTATTTTTACCAGAAAAGATTTCTAATAGTGGAATCCCATTGATACCTTCCTCGCTGCTGCATTTTCCCGGCTGCTACGTCGTGTTTTCGCCATCCTGACCTAAATCCCATTGACTTCCATGTATAGTCAATTCTGATAATTCGAACTCGAAGGGGCCCAAAAATTTGTTCGAATTAAAAGGACTTATTTTTGAAATATTCGTGCACCATAGCACGACGTACGAACGGTGCGATTCGTGAAATATCGCGGCGCGCAAGCACATATAGAGCGAGGGCCACGAAACTGCCCGCACTCGCTTCGCGATGACGGCAGAAAATGAAACTTCAGGGAGTGGGCGGCGCAGGCACGGCGAGAGAGAGAGAGAGATTGTGGTTGTGAAGAGGAAGAGAGGGGCGCGCGCGGGGACCGTCGCAGGTGAGGAAGGAGGGCGGCAGGGAAGCGGATTTGGCCTCGGCAACTCTGTCGCTTCGGTGGCTCCCCTCGCCATTCCTCTCAACATCCTCGTAGCCCCCTCACCTTCGACTGTCTCCGCCGCTCCCGCCAGCCCGGCGCCGCTTAGCCCGCTCCCTGAAGTTTCGTTTTCTGCCGTTGAAGCGAGCATTGGCCGAACTGGGCCTCCAGCGTTGCTTCCCTCTGCGCTGCAGCCGCAGCGTTGGCTGAGACGTCGGCACGTACACGCGTGTTCCAGCGCCACGCAGAAACGGTGACCTTGACGTGACGCCGCGGTTCTTTTTTTTTTCTCTCTGTGCGGCGCTGAAGGGTCTCACTTAAAAGCTTTTGCTCTATGGCGGTGTTGGAGCAATGCCGGTCGGAGGCGCCGCCACGTGATTTGGCACGCTGCTAAGAGCATTGTCGGTGCGCGGTATGCTTGAATTAACCATCACAAATGCTTTTGTGTTTGAATAACCGGGCGTTCCCCGTGATACTTCACCAATCATTAATTTACCAGCACGTTACGTTGCGTTTGAATGTGGCAGTCATGTAAATTTAGTGGTGCAGCCAGCTTCTACATTGCACCAAGTGACCGATGCGTTTCAACAAGCGACCGGCACGTTGCAGATACGACGCACCCATGCGGACGTTATCGTCAAAATGATCTGCGATGTTGACAAAATGCGCCTAGTGCCAGTAGCTTCATATGTGCTGTGCCTTCGACGTTTAGTTCGCGTTGAAGCGAGGGACAGCGCAAAGGTCAATTCGCTCGCTGCTGCTGCTGCGTTTCCGTTGCTTCACCTTTCCGGCGAAACTGCGGCTTTTTTTTTTTTCGCGGTCTCTTGAAAAACGTATCAATAGGACGTTTTCTTCTTGTCCAAATCGTCATCGATCGCCTTCTGAAAGGCGTATAAGTGCACGCACGTGATCTTGGGAATGTTTTCGCACACCACTGAACGCCTGAGCACGTCGAGTGCAGGGAGCGTTTTGACCGTTGGGGCTGCGCCTCGGTCGTCGTTGCAGAAGCGGTCCTCGTCTATTTTCTCGCTAAGCATCGGCTAGGCTGTGATGTGGTCCGGTCCGCTCGACGTGGGGACCAATGGGAGATTGCGCAGCCGCGTGACGTAGTCGGTTGCTTGGCAACTATAGATCCCGCCCAGATCCCGCTATGCCGGCTTGTCTGTGCTGGTTCGGCCGCCGCCGCTGTTGCTCACGTGTTCGTATGATCCGTAGCGGCGCGGCAACACGTTCGGAACAGCCTATTTTTTCGTATTGTGAGCAATGTATTTCAGCCGGGGAATGTTACAAATTCGTATCACACTGAAATTCGTACCAGCCGGGTTCGTATCATCGGGGTTTTACTGTACAGTGAAATCTCGATGATATGATCACGGCTAATACGCATTTCCGGATTATATGAATTTTTCTGTGGTCCCGGCCGAGCCCCGTTAGTTTGCAATGTGCTAGAGAACGGTTCTTACGAATCGATTTTCGACCCGCGTCGGTTGATATGAATAAACGCCACCCCACCAATGCCCACGAAAGAGAACAGCGCGCAGGCGCGCGCTTTCTCCCTTTCTATTTTGGTGCGGAGGCGTGGACGCAGCGCCAGACAGTGCGGAGGCCGCGACTGGGCGCGAAGAGTTTGAAGCGGTGGCACTTTTGTGGCGTTTCCTCCTTTTCCCCGTGCCATCGGCCGGACGGAGTGGCTGGTGTGCTTTGGGCCGCGTTCTTTGTGTTTGCGCCATTTTGCCTAGTCGCAGCGAGCTATGTCTACCAAGATACGATCTCGCCTGATTAGCGCGGCCGTACGCTGAGGCGTGGGAGCCTCCGTTGGCGCGTCTTCCGTCGACTGCGTTATCGGTGCCGATGGCCCAGGGCGATTGTCTGCTTCGCTGCCGAAGTCACACGGTGCAAGGTAGCGCGGCACGTTCAGTTGGGTGCTCCTCCGCTTCTCCCGTTAATCGCCATATTTTTCTTGCCGTAGGAGGCTCACGCTTCCGTATTCCGAAGAGTGCTTCGTCCAAAATTTCTTCTCCAACGAGCGACGATCCATCACTAACCTGGGAGCTCTCAGTAATCCGAATTCTGCGTGTCAGGTGAAGACGCCGGCGTGGTTTACGAAGCAGACAACTGCCGTTGCCATCTTGCCCCTGTCAAAGCAGCAACCAATGGAGAGACGCCTTTCAGCACGGCAGCCAATCGGAGGCCTGCTTTCATCGGAGGGCCCGTGTGACTACCTATTGCAAACCCGCGCTTCTTTTGTGTTTGTGCATTTGTTACAAGATGGAGACGACGGACGAATTGAGAAGCGGAACGGCGAAACTTTGAGCTTTCAAACGATTCCAAGATGGCGGCGCTCGGTGGCGGGAAATACGAGATATGTCTCCGTGAACTGCGGTGATTTTGCGCGATTTAAAGCTGTTTTCTCACCCTGCGCACTGACGAGTTAATCTTTTTCGGGCACTTTTAGTGCATTTTCAGCCAAATCATTTTGATACAGCGTAGATTAGGCGTTGCAGATACCGAAACGTGTGGTTTTCAAAAATAGATTTTTCTCGCGATTTTCGAGATCTGATCTCCGCGTCCCCCCTTAATTTGGCTAGTTTTAATTGCATTTCGATGATATGAATTTCAGCTAGTACGAATATTTTTCATGACCCCGTGAGATTCGTATCATCGAGACTCCACTGTAATTGCTATCGCAACGAAAAAAATCTACACTGAATGGGTTAATATTTGGGGTGTGCGAATACTCGAATATCATCGATTCAAATCGAATAGTGAACGTCCGAACAATTCGATTCGTGAATCGAATATCTACAATTTCATTTATCAAATATTCAATATATTCGGCGTAGAAACTCGCGCTGTGTTGCGTGCGCCGCGGAGCTCCTCGTGCTTGCTGCTGACCAGGCGAGCATTTCACTTTGTTTTCGGCACAAAAGGAGCGCCGAGCCCCCAGCTGACACAGTAGTGGATTTTGTCACCATGCGTGCTCCCTGACATCGGCCCGATGTGGGGATTGCACACACACAGCGCCCGAATGCCGCAATCCGCAGAGTGGCCCCGTGTCAGCTTGGGCCTCCTCTGTCGGTACAAGGTTCGGCCGGGTCGACAGGACTGATCGAAATGATGACGAGACATAGACAGACGAAACAGCAGCAAAAGCACGGTGTAATTCGGAAAATGCGAAAGCATGTGCTAAGATGGGGCCAATTAGCCGCCGATAGGCAAGCAGATCGCATTGGATACGTGGCGACGAACTTCAGTTCACTTCAACAGCCATCGATCTAACAGTTATCGTGGCAACGATCACTGATGAGCCACCCGTACGAAAACATTAGCGGCAAACATTCCAGACGATGGCTTGCAGCCCGTTATTTTCGTCATGGTCGGCAACTAAAGTTATTGTTTGGTGCCTAATCGACACAGATCTATTCTCAGCAGCTGTACGACACTCGGAAAGCCGACAGATCGCCTCGCAAATGAAAGCAACAGCGGATAAACGAGGAGGGAGTATGGAGGGAGGAGGGGGTGAGGAGTTGCGAGCGTCCCGCGAACTTGCCGTGACTCTCCAGATTTCAGATTCTTTGGCAGGTGGCAAATCACGGCGAACCTGACGATGGAACTGCACGGATGGCGCCTGCTCTTTACGGTCGTAGTTTTGTGGTGATTGCGCGGAGTGGTGTTCGAGTCACGTGATGTGTGGTACTTTCGTCTGTCACTTAGATTGGCCTTAGGATAACCCAACAGCCACAAAGTTGGTTTAGCCCTTCTGTGTTTTGGAGAAAACTAGAAAGAAAAGCTTTCCATGCAATAAATAAAAGATGGTTGCAAAACACAGGTTCACTGCTATACTAAGGACCTCGTTGGTATTCAGTGCGACAGAACATCACTAATTCACTTAAGTTTCAAAGGGGGAAAAAAAGCATGATTCTATTCAACAGAAATTCTATTGTTTAAAATGTAGCGAAGAAGAGGGACGGATGCAGTGGGGCATCCTTACCAGCGCTGTCTAGTGGGGCAGGCTCTCCAGCGCATCGCTCGGATTACGCCGCTCGCGTTCGCGGTTCCTTGAACTGATCGGACGGTCAGCCTTGTGCTTGCGTGCAATAAACGCCTTTACAAAAAGAATATTTTCCCGACCTTCATATACTAAAATTGAGCTGTATTCAATTTGGTGTTCCCTTTAGTAAGAGTTGACTGTACTGTATAACTTGATAATGTACCTAAGTTACTCATAGCTTGCAACATTATTGTTATGGAATGCTAGGAGACTCTCAAGCATGTGCAGCACTGTATTTTCTTGCCCAAAATTTGTAAGCATTTAATTTTGTGAAAAATTTTCTGCTATTCGATATTGGGCTTTTTTTTTTCTTGATTCGGTTCAATATTCATTTCGAAATCTACTATTCAGTATTCGCCCACCCCTAGTTAATATCTCTGAAAGTCACTCTAAATATTTCTGAAAGTTAATTTTTGATCATTCTTAAATTCATTACCCATTTCCTCACATGTAGCAAGAAGTACTGGGACGTCTTCGACTGGAGGTGCATGAGGTGTTGTGCGAAAGTGGCTTGGCCCAGCGACTACAGCCGGATGACTTCCGCTTCCTGTGGGTGACCGACTTCCCGCTCTTCTGCCTGGACACAGACCGTGGGTCCTTTTTCCTTTGTGGGGTCAATCTTTTCGTGACCTGCCACTGGAGAAAGAATGTGTATCTAAGGAGTCACACGATGTGAGATGCACATCGTATAGCGTCGATACCTGCACACTTTGCATGGCAGTTGCATATTATTGTACCAGGGGGTACGCCATGTAGTAGTTGCATAGGTAGTGGTGCAAGGTAGATATAGAAATCTTGAGGAAGAAAAAGAAGATTATGGAGATGTGTACAAAAAATGCTGGAGTGACAAACGTGTAGAATACCTCATTAAATCAAGCAGGCTAGGCGACTGTTTGTCACCTCCCCATTTCAAGGGGGATGCCAATAAACTGTCGTCATCAGCAGCAGCAGCAGCGTCATATGTGACATGTACGCCACATAGTCTCGATACCTGACAGACAGACAAACAGAAACTTTATTTACATCATTAAGATGATGATGGGGACGTAGACAAAAAGCCTTTCACAGGCTTGACGAGAGCCTACGCCCCCTACAAAAACTTGGCTTATACGAGCATAGATAATAACTGTAAAGTGGCCAATAATGCAGCAACAACAAAACTGAAAAAAAAGAAAAAAAAAGCATCTTACAACTTGCTCTCGAAGGTTGATTTACACGTAAAAGCAAACAAAAACAAAAATCGCTCTTCTATAGGGCATTGCATGAATTTAGTAGAGAGGGTAGTCGATAAGAAATCATTTGTCGACCATAATTCGTACGTGTTTTTGGTATAAACCAATCACCAGCAGCTCGGGAATCGTATGTGTACGTTTTATGTTTTATATTGGATAGCTTAACAAGAAAGGCATTTTGCCTAATGCTAAATTTATATCTTTTAAGCAGCATATTATTGTACAATTCTGTTATGGGTATTATGTTAAGTGCTTCAAAATAGGTTTGGAGGGGGAATCGAACGCAGCACTGGCAATGTTGCGTACAGCCCGTTTTTGGATTGTGTGTAGTTTGTTAGTGTTGGAAAAAGAAGTCGTGCCCCATACCAGATAACAATAGTTAAGGACAGAGTAAAACAATGAGTAATATAATAGTTTTTTGATACACTGAGGAAATAAATTTCTGAATTTCGAAAGGATCCCTACCATTCTTGAAAGTTTTACTGCAACAGAATCAACATGATCATTCCACTGTAGGTGTTCCTCAAAGACAACTCCTACGCTCTTTACGCGAGCTACAGTTTCTATAACGTCAGATCCTATTTTAAGAACAGTAGCATGAGATTCAATAACCTTGTTCCGGGGTCTAAACAACACAGCTTTTGTTTTATTAGTATTGATGGGGAGCGAATTACCTAGGGACCATTGGTATAATGAGCGTAAACAATCATCAGCCTGGTTTCGAATGTCCGACAAGCATGATCCTGTATGTCCTGTATGTCCTACAAGCATGTCCTGTATTTACTCTTCTCCTCACAAGGTACGAACTGCTGCTGAAGAAGCGAATCATAAGGCTATGCGCGCGGCTGCTCCCAGGCAACGTCTGGATCAGCACACTGCTCTGCAGAGAGCAGCACAAACCGCAGCTCGCCTCTGACGCCAGGCAGACAGTTTAGTTCGTTCTCGTGAAAATGGCGCAAAGAGACTTCACCGCCAAGACCCTCTAGTGCATGCTGCGGAAAACGGAGCTCCTATGGAGCCACTCCTGCTTCTTACGCTGTGACTGTGTTGTGTGTGCCGCGCAGGGCTGTGACTTTTTATTGTACCATCTCTGGCCATGCTGCCGGATTTTCCGCTTCATGAGCCATATAATGCTTTTGCATTAATAATTCATTGTGAGCTGCCATTCAAGGTTTAAAACCGTCCTGGGCCAGGCCGAAAGTAAGCATTTTTGACTGGCAATCACATGTGTTTGATGTATTCACTGTACCCTAAGCGCTGCCAAGATAGACTCTGCCGCTACTGGAGTCACCACGGCGGTCATCATTGGGGTTGGGCGAGTGCGTGTTGACCAGCCAACTTCGAATTATCCGGCGATGGCCAGTTTCAGGATCGAAATAACAACAGTCTGGTCATGGAGGAAGGTGGCGCAAGAATTTGAAAAAAAAAAAAGAAGGGTGAAAGGACTTTCTGCTCTTTGGTAGCACTCTGTCTTCTTGCCCTTCTTTTTTTCCCCCAAATTTTTCGCATTACTTTCCATTATGTCTACACATGCCAACTGGCCCACCAAAGCATCTTGCTTGAAAGTTTGGTTCCATAGAAATGTACGTATTCTGGCCGGGACCTTCGGTCGGCATCGAATCAAGCAAAAAATCAAATTAACGGTAGTCAAATTAACAGAAGTATACTGTAGTACACGTTTCTTGCATGACTTTGCAACCGTTGTGAATGGGATGGTGACCCACAAGCCCGGACTAAGCAACTTGTCAGTTATTCCTGCAATGCACACAAGTTTCCAGAATGCCAGAAAATCTGATGCAACTCTGTACTCACTAGTTTAGAATGTAAAATGATTTCTCTTTTGAATGAGCTTTTGTAATTAGAGCAGTGTGTTGTTATAATCTACCTATATAGAAGTTTGTCCTGTTGTCATATTGTTATGGCATTGGCTCTGACAGGAAGTTGTTTTTTACAGTTTGAATGCAGTTTTGATTTTGGCATTCAGTTGTAATCTAAATTTTTGACCTGTTTTTCTGGAAAAATGCACGGACTTTTTGTGCCGGTCAAGAAGCGACTGGTTCCAAAACGTGACACAACATTCCGCCTGGCAAGCCCACATATGAGGATTGGCCGTTTAAACGATGTATTGTTGGTGTTGTAATGGACATGCAGCCAGGCATGTTCGTGCGCAATTTGCAATACAACTGCGCTGATAATGGCATGGCGCGTATCCATACAGGTTAGCTTGCTTCCGTGGTGCATCCATTCTACCTCAGCTAAAATAAAAATGTGTAGCAAGCACTTTGACTCGTGCGAAGCACACCATGATCTTGCGTCCTTTTAGGGTTAACATTGTGATCAGAATATCAAAGACCAATCCGCATTGTGAGCAATTTGCAACGTAAGTGAGCAAAAAAAAGCAAACATTTGTTTGTTGGACACAGCCTTGGAGAAGCAAGTCCGTAAGTTCCTGCTTTTCACAATCTCGAGAAACTGTCCGAGACGTGTGGATATCTGTGATAAGCTTTAGATAGGCATATTGTATATTTCGAATTATCAGTGTAGCGAACTATTTCACGGCCCCTTGAGTTTGATATATCCAGGATTGACTGTGAAAGGAAAGCTTGCATTGTCAGAAACAATGGAAAAGCAATCAATGGGAGATGCATTTCAAACAGTGCTGAAGCTGGTTTCTCTCACCCTCTCTGCATTTTTTTTTGCTCACTGCCAAGTTTATCTCTCTCTCTCGCTCTCTCATTTACAAACAGTGTCCTAGCAGTTATTGTGGCGACTGTCTATGTTTCTCTCTGTGCGTATGAAGTGACCGTGCGTGTTTGACCGCAGGGTCCATGAAATCCAGTCACCACCCGTTCACTGCACCTCATCCTGATGATGCCCACCTGCTGTACACGGAGCCGCTAAAGGTGACCAGGCTTTTCCTGCTGCCCTAGTGGTTGCCATTCTTACACCATAGCTGTAATGGTGTCAATGTCAAAGCTGCAATACAAACTGCTCAAAAGCGTAAATGGAACCTATGGAACCCTTAAAAACGCTTAAAAATTAACTGCCCGTAAGCTGGCATCACCAGTTACAATTCGGCAGCACTTTGGTCCGAAAACCAGATTTTCAGTGTCATTTTTGTTCCCGGTGCGTTTTCGCACCTAGCTGGAAACTTCCGTTAGAAACGTCCATTTAAAGAACTGCGGCATCGTGTAGCTCTTTCAAAACAGCGCCCGGTTCTGTTCACTTGTCATTTCCAAAGTGCAAGCGCTGCCGTGATTTTTTATTCAAGCTTGTTATACATTTTACTACCAGTGGGACATGACTGTACTCTGCACACGAGAGTGAAGCATTCTAGTTGGCCGGAAGCGTAAATTAAGGAAATTATTGCAGCATGCCACCATTCTGCGAAGGTCTAGGACATTGCGACCGCATCAGCCACACAAGAGCCGTAAATTATGTATGTCGCTTCCGGCGGAAAAAAAATTCGATGTTTGAAAGGCAAAACGTCGCCGCGAACCGTTATCAGCAATCGGCAACTTGTAAACGAAGTGCCGTCGAGCCGAGAGCCAACAGTGTCACCTCTACTTGGGAGTAGAAGGGTTACACGCAAGGGTTGCCCGCGATGGAGAAGAGATATGACTGGCAGCACAGCAAACAAGGATTTAATATGAATAGGATTGGGAAAAGCATGAGGCACACAAAACTAAAGACATAACTCAACCAAAATGCTGGCTCAATACTAAATACAAAACTACCAAAAAATGCTCACGTAAACAAGAAACGATTATACACTCTATCTTGGTTTCGGAGCCTAGCTCCGTCTTAAAGTCAGTCCTAGCCCTGACTCATCAAAGTCTGGCCACCCTAGACTCGGCCTAACTGCACCGCAATGCAGAAATGCGGGTTGTTACGGACTGTCGGTTTGAAGCTTTTCTCGTCGAGTCCACGTCGTATTCGTTTCGGGTGTCGCTGATGCCGTAAGTGCCGACGACTCGTGGTTCCGTCGACCTGACCGAGTACATGGCTGGTGCCCCGGCAGCCGCCGCTGACGTGTCAATTGCCTGGTTAGGCTTAACGAAGTGTTCTTCACTCTCCGTCGATCTGTGTGGCGACCCGGTGTCCTGGTGATTATCGGTTGATCTGGCTCGGCCGAGGAAGTGGGATTCTTGCGAAGAGGACCGGAAGCACCATGAACAGCAGCAGCCGGTCCCAGTAGCCTCGCCCGGACATCTCCAACGTCTACGGTCACGCCTGGGCCTTGCCAGCATCACGAGCTTCGTGGCCGGGCTCTCCGCACTCCTGTCGTCAGAGCATAGCTGACGAAGCGACCTTCCAGTCCGAGAGCCACGTCGATAATGCTGCTTCGTTGCTTCTCCCTCGCGGATTACACGTCGGTTCGCGTGCCTCGAGCGCTCGCGCGGTTTCGAACGCTTCGCGATCTTCTACTTCGTTCTCGTGTGCCGCCGGCATGTGAGTCATGACAAAGAGTGACGTTTTCGTTGATAGCTCATATGGTGACAACTTATAAACTGATGGGTTGATGGGCAGAATGGTTTATTTTGGGCCTTTCACTATAACGACCTTTGAGAATAACGAGCAATTGACCATGGTGTCCAGAAGTTGTTTATATCGAGATTTCACTGTAATGTTCGCAGTCATCGAGTGAGATGTGTTCGTGTTTGCCTGTGCGTGCATGACAACGGGCTTGTTAATTTAGTTAGTAAGTGAATGTTTGCAGCAGTTTATGCAGCTGATAAAATGACTAACCTTACTTCGTATATCTTTCTAATAATTTATCGCAATCAATGCATCGCCTGTTGGGCGAAACTGTGACTTTTTTTGTGTTCGGAGGAAAGCAATGTGGATGTAATTGATTACTTTTGAGTTATTCCTCAATTACTTATGGGACAGTAATTTGTAACTGTAATCAATTACATTTTTGAATGAAAGAATTTTAATTGTAATCAGCTACTTTTTTTCTGTAACGAGTACAAGTGTGGCGACCATGGATGGCGACAAAACGAGTTCAGGGATAGCATGGCAACACTATGTAGCACAACATGCCACTTTCTGTATGATTACGAAAGCGCATTAAAACAATAAGGTATTTCACACGTTAGGCTAGCAGCACCAAGTCGTGTCACGTCTTCTTGGCATTCCAGAGCAGTGCATGCATCGGAGGACGAACTAGCAAAGTGGTTAGTCTAGGCATGAGTCACCATCCTGTTTGCAATTGTTGCGGAGTCGTTTGATAAATGCAGAATATTCAATGCACTATGGCCCGTACGGAGGATGACATGTTGTGGTTCTTCATAGACAGCTATAAAGTGCTGCCTGAGAGTGATGATGATGGACATCAAGTAAATAATGTTCCATTCTGTGAAGATAAACTTTGCTAGTTTCATCTTTTTCTTTTCGCCAGAATCAGAGGCATGCTACATTTTTCTTGCTATAAAATTCTATGCATTCTATTTATGCTTTGTTTTGGAGCTCCAATTTCATTTATACGTTCGTTTTCTGCTTTGATCCCATAAAAAGTGTGTGCGCATTCAATTTGGGGACGTGCTAGAATTGGGGGCAAATACTTCCAAATGAATCAGTGGTATTTTCTGACTCTTGTTTAAACTGCTTAATGATTCTACCAATTTCGTCGGTCCCTTAGGGTTAAAATAGCAGAATTTGACTGTACTTAGATTTAGGTGCATGTTGAAGAAGTCCAGGTGGACAAAATTAACCCAGAGCTGCCCACTATAGTGTGCCTCACAATCAAATCGTGGTTCTGGCACGTAAAAACCCAGAATGTAACTTTTTTTAAACACACAGCTCGTTCTTAAAATTGTATGTAGTACTGCTCTGACAGGAGCTATGGAATATTTCTGCAGTTGAACCACCTGGCATGTTTGGCATGGATTGGGAAAACGTAGAAGATAAACCCCAACAAGTCTCTGTAGTAGACCCTTTCAATGTTTATGCTCACAGGTCCCTAATAACTTCTGGTATCACTCTGGAAAAGTCCACTAGATTCAATGGATAATGAAGAGAGTACTAGTTGCAATAGCCGGCATATATATATATATATATATATATATACACATACATACACAGTAGTGCGGCAATCACGTGACAGACTAGACTCTTCCCCCCCTCAACGTTGCCCCCCTTCTCGAACTAACCGCGTTGTCATGGCAATCGTGGAGCTCTTAGGTGCCTAGGGACATAATCGCTTAGGGACTTTTGAGGCACTGGTCTCCGCTGAGCGTGGCTCTCTTATCTCCGGGACCGGGCGCAGTGACCTTGCCGAGCGCAGCTCCTACGTGCGTAGGGAGCGAATCGTTTAGGGCGCGTTGAATATCTGGCGGTGTCTGGGCCACACCGGCCGCGCTGTAGCGTTTGTTCAGGGCCGTTTATAGTCAGACGTAACGCGAGCGTGCACGCTACGTCACGTTGGCGGAAACGAACCTCTCAACGTAACCGGCGGCTTCCGACGCGGCCCGATGGGCACGGCTCCTGACCCATTCGCGCGTTGGTCGCGCAGAATGCGCCAACCCACAATGCATTTAGCGCGAAGAAATAAAGGCGCCCACTCCACTTCGCCGATGGTCGCAGACAGCCCTTTAAAGCGGCGCGCGGGCTTGTGATCATATTGCGCATGCTCCGAAGATAACAGCCGACGCGCGCGCGTCGGAAGAGATGGCGTTTCGGCAGGCGCAGCGTGGCTGGCCGCGAACGATGCTGACCTGCGCGACTTACACATACATACACAGTAGAACCTCGGTGATACGAATTTCGCGGGGTTGTGTGAAATATTCGTATCATCAAAACATACACAAGGTCAAGAAAAAATGAATTTATTTTAGCAGAAAAAATTCCTAATAGTGGAACCCCGTTGATACATTCCTCGCTGCTACGTCGCATTTTCGCGGTCCCGACCTAAATCCTACATTTACTTCAATGTATTAAGTTCCCCTTCATGCGTCGCCAATCTAATTTTCCTGCATCTTGTGTTGCATTTGAATGTGGCGTTCACGTAAATTTAGCGGTGCAGCCAGCTTGTACGTTGCTACAAGTGACCGGTGCATTGCTACAAGCGACCGGCACGTTGCCGATACGGCTGCGCTGACGCAGTATCACATGGCCGTATCTTGAAAGCGATCTGTGACGTGCGCAAAGGGCGTGCCCACGCGGGCCTCACCTTTAAAATGATCTGCGATGTTGATAAAGTGCACCTAGTGCCGGATACCTTAGTATGCGCTGTGCTTTTTGACGTTTAGTTCGCGTTAAAGTGAGAGACAGCCACTGCTGCCGCGCTTCCTTACTCCAACGTTTTGACGGCGGACTCCCGCGGTCATCAAGCAGGATGTGTTCATGTTTACCTGTGCCAGCGTGACACCGTGCTTGTTAATTTAATTAGTAAGCGAATGTTTACAAGTCTATACAGCCAAAAAACTACTATCCTTACTTCGTACAGCGGTCTACTAATTTGCTATCGCAATCGTTGCCTTGCCTTTCGAGTGAAACTGCGACATTTTTTTCGCAGTCTCTTGAAAAACGTGTCAACAGGGTTCTACTATCCGTGTGCGTTTTCTTCTTGCCCAAATCGTCAATGATCGCCCTCTGGAAGGTGTAGAAGTGCGCGGGCATGATCTTAGTGATGTCTTCGCACGCCACTGAACACCTCAGCGCATAGAGTGCAGGGAGCATTTTGGCCGTCGTGGCTGCTGCTGCGATCGTCGTTGCTGCAGCGATCCTCGTCTTTCTCGCTGGTCAAAGCATCAGCTAGGCTGTGATGTGATCCGGTCTGCTCAACGTGCGGACCAATGAGAGATTGCGCAGCCACGTGACGTAGCCGGTTGCTTCGCGACTATGTATCCCACCTAGATCCCGCTGTGCCGGCTTGTCTGCGCCGGTCGCTCCGCTGGCCCGGCCGCCACTGTTACTCACGCGTTCGTATGATCCACAGCGGCGCGGCAACATGCTCTTAACAGCCAATGTTTTTCGTATTAAGAGCAATGTATTTCGGCTGGGGAATGTTACGAATTCGTATCACGCCGAAATTCGTACCAGCCATGATCGTATCATCGGGGTTTTACTGTATAAATTTCACTTGAGAAACTACGTTTTAACCACGTAGCAAAATTGGTGCTAGATGGAGCACCAACGTTGCTATGTGGTTAACCCTTTCAGGGTCAATATCGTACATGTACGACCTCCGCGAACACCCTCAAAATGGTCAATGGCGTACATGTACGGTATCGCTTGTACATTTAAAAAGCGCGCCTCTTTCGATCATTTCTTTTGCTTGGCATGTGCTGCCACTCGACGGAAACACGTGGAATTTTTATTGCGATAGCAATTATATGGACACTCAAAAGCAGATTTCTGCCGTCGCCGTCGCCGTGAGGTTCCATATGACGTCATTTGGAGATGGAATCGTCGCCGCGCGCCTAACGCTGTATGTGCGAGTGAAAGGGCGCGAGGGGCGCGTCTTTCACGGGGAGTGAACGCACGGCGGAGAACAAACGCGCGTTCTGCGCCGTGCTCGCTTAAGGGCTGCAGAAGTAGGCGTCTCTTTTCTCCTTTACAATCACCATATATGTAGAGCAAACCTGCCTTCTTCAGACGAGCGAGAGGCCGTGGGGGAGGGGGAGGGAAGGGAGGCGACGTTTAGCTGCGGCACCAAGTGCCTATTTATATCAGAGGCTCCGGCAACAGTCACCAACGCCGCACGTATTTTGAGCTAACGCGGGCAAAACGCCGATGGTGTCGACAACAGTTCTGCGTGTTGCCGATGCTGCTGCATGTCCAAGTTTATGCAGCTGATAAAGCTAATATCATTACTCCGTATAGCTCTCTACAAGTTTGCTATCGCAATTGATGCTTCGCCTTTCAGGTGAAACTGCGACAACTTTTTTTACTTGCGCCAAGGCCTCTCCGTTTTTGTTTTTTTTTTTGCAGCGGCGCGTCGGCTATCGCTCGCGTATCCGGGCGCACGCGCGCGCGCGCGGCGGCGAAGTGCACGATTCTTTCGATTATTTCTTGCGCTTGGTATGTGCTGCCACTTGACGGGAACATGTGGAATTTTTACTTGCGCCACTGCCTTTTTTTTTTTTTTTTTTATGGCAACGGCGCGTCAGCTACCGCTCGCGCATCCCGGCGCGCGCGCGCGGCGGCGGCAAGTGCGCTCTTCCACAGAACACCGCTCTTCTTTCTATCATTTCTTTCGCTTGGTATGTGCTGCCACTCGACGGGAAGACGTGGAATTCTTGCTTGCGCCAATGGCTCTCCGTTTTTTTTTTTTTTTTATGGCAATGGCGCGTCAGCTCTCGCTTGCTCATCCGGGCGCGCGCGCGCGCGGCACCGGCGGCAACGGTTTTCTCCTGCGGCGGATCCCGCTTGTTGCACTAAACTGATGGCTATCTGCTTTCAAATCTCTCAAAGGGTGACCGCTTGTTACTCGATCGTTTATCGCCCACCGCGGCGCGATTACACCTGTTCCGAGGCAGCCGCCTATATACACAAACGATGCTGCCGTTATTGCGGTTCCTTTTTTGGAGACCACAAAAGCTCTATAGCCCCTTGTTGGCGATAAGACGAAGGCTTCTCACTTGTTTCGGTTTCCGGACGTGCACACAACCATTTTTCAGCGCGCTTATCTTCTTATTCACGAATAGACATTGTGTATTTTAGAACACAAGCGATTTTTTCCTCACTTTACTGTCGCTTTAAAAAAATTACGACCATATTTTTTCGAAATAGATTCTTTCGAAGAATTTAAATCAGCAATAAAAAAAATCGACCCTGGGGGGTCGCATTTGGCAATACAATTCGACCCTCAAAGGGTTAAATGTAGTTTCGTAAGTTAATTTTACACCGAAATTTACAAAAAAGCACACCCATAAGCTCAATGCAAGAGGTGTTTGTTATACATGAATGCATCAAGAAAATGTACAGCTACCCTAATCTTTAACTAGCGTGCACGAGTGACATTTTTCTGTGCGCCAGCACTTTAAATTAGGAACAAACTTACAAATGACTATGCTATCTGACTATGCTTACAAAGCTCGTGAAGATAGCATAGTCATTTGTAAGTTTGTTTCTAATTTAGGGTGCTGGCTTACAGAAAGTCGACACTCGCACACGCTAGTTAAGACAGTTTTAGTTTAGCGTGGTTACTGGAATAGTGGGCATACCGGAATAGCGGGATATAAATGCGCATGCGCAGAACGCTAAACGACCCATACCGTTTACCGTGTGCACGCTATTTCTCAGAGTTAACATTAGCGTGTTTACGTAGTTTACGTAAAACATGGCGGCGGTCCCGGTCGCCGCTTCGAACTGAATTTGGCGTTGTTTTTGTAGAATTCACTTCGTTCATAGCAAATGACTGCGTAAACGGCTTCTGCTTAGTCTCATGCTGCTTCGACGAGAGTGTGTTATGGCTAATCTTGAGGAATTTTCGAGATCGCTTCTCGTTTCGAACGCGCCTAAGCCTAACGAGAGAAATTTTCTCCGAGATGCGAGCGCCACCTGTTGGTAAAGTTTGGAGATAGGCGCGACGACGGCATATGGCCTCTGAGATGAGAACATTTCGCAGGCTATGGTAGACAGCTTGTATTGCTTGTCTGTTTCACTGCAGATCGGCGGACATGGCAAGTAAAAATACAACGCACTCCTGGCTTCCATTGCGCTGCCTCTTGCACTTTCGGGACGCACACACACATAGACTTAGGTGCCCTATGTATGCGAAATTCAAATCGTAATGGAATAGCGTCCTGCACGTAAACTACGCTATCACGCTATACTAAAACTCTCTTTCTGCAAAGTTCGTTTGCGGAACGGTAATGCTATTTCCCTTAACCCCGCTATTACGCTAACGTTATACTAAAACTGTCTAAAGATTTGGGCAGCTGTATGTATAATCAACTGTCGGACAAGACACTTCTTTTTTTTAATCATTTCATACTAGTAGGTCACCCAAAATGGGGAATCGGAAGTTATCTGAAAACGCAAACACAATAATGCCACATTGCAGAGAAAAGAGGCTTCAAGGGCGCTGTAACAGCCTGGATAGTGTACCATGTAGTATAAGACAGGAAAGTGTGTATGTGTGGTATGTGCTTAGCATGAGCGCCCCCCCCCCCCTCCTTCCCCCTGTCATCATGCAGGTCAGGGGTCAGCACTACGACCTTGTCCTCAATGGCTGGGAGGTGGCAGGAGGCTCCATCCGCATCCATCATGCACCAACCCAGAGACACGTGCTCACAAACATCTTGCAGGTGACTCACTTTTCGTGTACTTGGCTATTACCGTATACAGTATAGACCACTTATAACGTAACCGCTTATAGTGCAGGACTGGATATAGTGCGGTGTTTTCAGACTCCCATTAATTTTCCCATAGCACTCCATGTATACACGCATCGCTTATAGTGCAGTTGTGGGAAACGAAATACCGGTTACAGTGCGGCTGCCTGGGAGTACAGAAGTCAGGGAGACGGCGAATGCTCCCCTCAGACGGGCACCCAAAGGGGTGCTCGAGGAAGAAAGAGAGACGAAGTGGAGGAGAAGGGCATGTGGTGAGAACGAACAGCCAATGAGGCTGAAACCAGAATCTCGAGTGCGAGTTGTGAAAGATCACGCCGCGCATAGCGATCGAGGGCCACGAAACTGCAAACGCCGGCCAACGCTCGCTTCACAATAACGGCAGTAAACGAAACTTCAGGGAGCGGGCGACGCCGGCACAGCACGGCGAAGGGCGCACGCGGAGGCCGTAGAGTGTGAGGGAGGAGGGCGGCAGGGAAGCGGATTTCGCCTCGGCAACTCCGCCGCTTCAGTGGCTCCCCTCGCCCTCCCTCACTTTCGACTGTCACCGTGCGCATGCCCGCCGCCGTGCATGCGCCGCCGCTCCAGCCGGCCCGACGCCAGCTCCCCGAAGTTTCGCTTTATGCCGTTATCGGGAAGCGGGCGTTTGCCGACGTGGGCAGTTTCGTTGGCTGGCCTGGGACAGCGCCGCTGCTTCTCTCTGCGCCGTAGCCGCAGCGTGCAAGGTCAACACGTGAGTAGAAAGTAGAGGAAGCATAAAGGAGAAAGAAGGGTTCACTGCCATTTTCTACGCGTGGCTACGGTAGTGTGGCTGAGACGTCGGCACGTACACGCATGTTCCGGCCCAACGCAGAATCGGCGACCTTGGCATTTGAGAGAGGGTGAAATCTCCGCCCCTTTTTTTTCTTTTCTTTTTTTTTTTGTTTCGTTCCCGCGCGACGGGGTCTCTCCTAAGCTATTACTCTATGGCGGTGCCAGAGCAATGCCGGTCTGAGGCGCCGCCGCTTGATTTGGTTCGAATCAACAAGATTCGACTGTAAATTGAATGCAAACGTTCTAGCCGCATTCCTCGACTGTCGCATACGCGTGGCAGCTCGGTGCACATGTTTTGCATATGTGCGGGCCTTGAAAATTGTTGCTTTGGTTGTTGCGGATATTCGCTACTCCGGCAACTTACATTATAAGTGGTCTACACTGTATTCTCATGTAAGGGCTGCACTCTTCTTTCCTAAATTTTGACCCGATTTTTTTGGGTGTGGCCCATACGCCATAAAAATTTCAATAAATTTGTATCTGCTTTGAAAAACTGGTGTGCTTACCACCGCGTGCAACGACCCTGGGGAAATCTTCATTTTAGCTTCATTTGCTACCCCATTCGTAGTCTCTGGCATGTAACCACAGGGCTGCAGCATCTAGAATCCAGTTTACTGCAAGCACACTGTTAGAGAATGAAGCAATGCTCGGACGTCGCTCTGCATGTAAGGTTGCGCAATGAAAAAATTGCCGGAGTATTCTTGGAGAACTTGAATGGAGTGTTACAGTTAATAGCACCCATGTACATTCTAGTATTTCTTAAGACGCTTTTCTTTAGACCTTGTAAATGCCACAACTTTTTTTAAAAAGGAATCGGACAGGGTTGAATTTTCGGCTGGTGCATTTGGCATGGAAAGACCCCTGTGACAAGCTAGAGCGGTGGGTGTACTGTGTGTGCAGCATGAAGTGCACGTTTGTTGATGCATGCATGCTTGTGCTTTTAACATGATAACAATGTGCCATAATGCATTTAATTCTCTTTGCGTCCCGTTGGTTCGGTTTTTTTCGACTGCACTTTCATCTCCTGGCTCTCGCCATAACCAATGCTTCTTCGCTGGACCTTGGCCTTGGTTATCTCCGCGCACGCCGTTCTTTTTTTAAGGTGTTTGCTAGGGATGGGCGAATACTCGGTATTGTCGAATATTCGATCGAATAATTCTATATTCGTTATTCGCTTCGATTCAAATTCAGGTATTCAATATTTTCGAATTATGCGGCGCTCCCTAATAGGCAGCCAGAAGCCACGGACGGCCGGTACACATCTCGGAGGCTATGCTTCACGTCGTGGCTGCCATACATCAACCATAAATCGCGAAGGCACTTCAAGGCACTCCATCGCCATTTTTGCATTAATGAGCCGATAATGTGCGATGGAAAAGAGCAGAAACGGCTCTAGCGTACAACCAAAACGAAGTGGCGGAGTCCGCATCGCCATAGTCATCAGAGAAATCGTACGTGAATGACAGCAACGACGGAACACTTCATGCCTATTTGTGCCTCTATTGCATTTACCGCCGCACATAACAATGCGTTGGCCGCGGGATTTCATAGTCGCCATCCATGATCACGTCGATAGCTGCCGTGGTTTCTTCCGCAGCGGTTGCGGCAAAAAGTTGTTTCGTTTTAACTCAATACGAACATCGGCCACGTGCCTAAAAAGCTGCGTAGTGGCCATCCATGATCGCATAGATAGCGACCGCGATGTCGTCTGCAGTTGTTGCAGCGAACGGTAGTTTTGTTCCGACTTGGTGCGTGCATCGGCCGCGTGCCTTAAGCACCACAAAGTCGCAGTTCATAATCGCGTCGATAGTGTCCGCAGTTGTGACATACACTTGTTTCAGTTTTACTCGGTGCAAAGCTGTCGAGGATGAAGAGCACCGGCTACATCGCGATGGACGTGCGATCTATTGGCGGTCAACTTACTGGCGCAAAAAAATAATTGGGATTTGCGCGCAGTAGTGCAAAGCGTGTCGCAAATGATGGCGCGCGCCGCGGCCGTGCTGCGAACGAAGTCACGAGGCCTCAATCACTGCTGCGAGAGCCAATCAGTCACGAAATGACTAGAATTGCAGCTTCCGCACTGCTTTTGTGCAAAATAGCAAAAGGATTTGCTCATGCATTACACTAACAAAATCGTGCTGACGTAGTAAGCATTTGCTTATTGTTTTCTGGATACCCTGATAATTCGGCATTCGGTTAATTTGGACATTTTTTTTTCGGTCTTGTGAAATTCGAATTTACTAGGTTTTGCGGTAATATGTGATATATACTATTTGAACTATTCGATTCGAAATTATTCGACCAAATCACAATTTGCTTCGAATTCGCTTCGAATCTCAAATTCACTATTCACCCATCCCTAGGGTTTGCTATATATATCTTGTTTCTAACAGCTCTCAGTATCTCTATGAAAGGTTTGCCCGATGCACTTTATGAAAAGGAATGAAAAAAATCTGAAAGCCAAACCAAAGGGTTAACTTTAGAGCCAAATGCAATGCAAACAATGCAGTGAACTTCAATGCATTTCTTTCACTTCCCTAGTTTCTTTACGTAACCAGCCGGTGCGATTTTTACATTTAGGAGAAATGACAATTATAATGCATGATTAAAGTGTACGTGCATAGCATACATGTTCATAGGAATGGCAGAACGGTGTGTTAGGTATAACAGCTGTGTACTAGTTTGTTTACGCATGTACGAGGTGTGTTCAAAAAGAAACCGAACTTTTGCTATAACACCTTTACTGGTTATGGTACACCATTTTAAGTGCTGTCCCCTTTAAAGTAGTCCCCTCTACTGGCAATGCACTCTTCCCATCTTTTCTTCCATTTTTGGAAAGCCTCCTGGAACGCACGTTCTGGAATGGCGCACAGATCTCTTCTCGCATTGTCCTGAATCTCTTCGGTTTGGAAACGACGTCCTTTCAAGGTGGCTTTCAGCTTGGGGAATAGATAAAAGTCTGTGGGGGCTAGGTCCGGAGAATATGGTAGGTCGGGCACAACAGGAGTGTGGTGTTTTGCTAAGTAGCTGCGGACAAGGAGTGACGCGTGAGCCAGGGCATTGTCATGATGCAGCATCCAAGCCTGATTTTCCCACAATTCAGGCCTCTTACTGCGCACAGAATCTTTCAAACGTGCTAGGATTCCCTGGTAAACTTCTTTGTTTACCATCTGATCATGTGGCACAAATTCCTGATGTACAATGCCTTTGTAGTCAAAAGACACAACCAATATCACCTTCATTATTGACCGACTCATGCGTGCTTTTTTTTTGAATAAGGAGAACCTTTGGCCGCCCACTGCGATGACTGCACTTTCGTTTCAACATCATAGCCATAAACCCATGTCTCATTGCCTGTTATGATGTTCTTAAGAAAGTTTTCATCGTCATTGGCAGCAGCGAGCAGTTCCTGGCTGATTTCAACACGGGTCTGCTTCTGTTCGTCAGTCAACAAACGCGGCACGAATTTTGCACTGACAGAACTGGCATCCCAAGTTTATCACTCAAAATTTCATGACATGATCCTATGCTGATACAGTGCAGTCCACTTATAACGATATCAAGAAAAACGAAAAATCCGATCGTTAAAACTGATCATCGCTAAATCTGGACTGCCAAAAAAAAAATCCGAATACATCTTTGCAGTCCCAAAACCAAATTTGCCACTTGCGATAAAAATATCGACGTTGTAGAAAGTAGGCTGTGAAAAGTAAAACGTTTATATCTGTAAATGGCGTATCAGTCGTTAGGCGCTGAAATAGTCGAAAATCTGCATTTACTTTCGCAGAAGTTTCGGATTCATAACCGCCGTGTGCATTGCGTCCAGCTGCTGCGCGAACACTGGCGGCTAGATAGCCTGCATGAAATCAATGAGCGACTCGATCGATGACATCGCATTTTGGTTGAACATCAGGGTCGGTGTCAAAGACTGGCCATTGTCAAACTCGTCACTGCCGCTGCTGTCGTCGCCACCGTCGCACAACGCCGCCGTCTTTTGGGACAACGAACGCCCCGTCGGAGTTCTCTTCCCAGAACGAGGCAGTACTATCTGCACTCAGAAACTTTTCCATCGAAGCACCACCAATTTCATCCTCAGTAGTGACGTGCTCCCAGAGTTTGGACTCCACCGTGTTGGCTTCGCCCATGGGAGTTTCATCGTGGTGCACGAAGCCCACCTTTTCCGTTGATCGGCATGGCCACTGCTTCTAGCCTTCGTGATTGTGCCACGCTCCCGGTTTTCATAATTGTTGACATCATCGACTGTGCAAGCTCCTACTTCTTCGAATCTTGCAAAATTTGCAGCTTCATCTCGAGAGACTTGCAGCTTCGTCTCGAGAGACACAGCTTTGAGCTTTATCGGCGCACCTCCCACTGCTTCTGCAGCGCATTTCCACGCTCGCTTAGAGAGGGAGGTTGTAAAGGGAGCGTATGCCCCATAGGCCGCGCAGGTGCAGATCGCTTATCACTTTCTTCCCCCTCTTCTCTTCTCTGGACGCACGCACGACCGCCAGTGACGCGGACGCGAAGCAGCTGGCGCCATCTTGGGCACGCTGCGCCAACTTGTGATGCTCTCCGAGTCTCCATGGCTATCGTTCGCAATCGGCGCGCGGGTAGGATGCGCTGCGCGGTAATGGCAGCAGATACGAACTCGCGTAGGCAAACTTATGCCCCGTCTTAAATAAGGGCAACTTAGGAACGCAAATTTCACGATTATTCTGCATGAAAAATGCTGCCCAGAAGCAAAATTTCAATCGTTATATCTTATATGAGGTGAATAACGTATTCTTATACAGTAGAACCCCGCTGTTACGTTCCCGGGTGCTGCGTTTTCCCGGCTGTTACGTCGTTTTCGGCCGGTCCCGGCACAGCTCCCATAGAACCCAATGCATTGGTAACCCCACTGTTGCGTCGCAACTGTGGGACCGTTCCCGCATCATACATTGCGAACTGCCACCGTGCGATGGCCCGAGCAGCCATTTTGACTTTTATGTCGCTTGGCTTGGTTGCTTGACGATGGCATTGGCCGCCCGAAGTGCCGGGGGGCGACACTTATGACGTATTTTTCGTTTCCGCCAGCAAAAGTATGGCCCTTTAGATCTGTATTTGCTATGTAAGGATAGTGTCTATGACATGTTGTGGCCCTAAAATTGGTTTTGGCTCATTGATGTTCCGTATAATGTCCAGGGGCGATAACGCCGTCGCCGTGCGCCGTATGCTGTATGTCCGAGTGAAAGCGTGCAAGGGCAGCCGACAACTGCGTCTAAATCTCGCACACGAAAAAAAGAAAAGCAGGGAGGAAGCGCGCCTTCTTCCGTTGCGCTCGAGGCACCAGTGAGAGGGGAGGGATAGCGGGCAGCGTTGTGCTCTGGCATCAACTGCGTACTGCGCGGCAGCGCGCGGTTGCACGGGCCGTATCTTGAAAGCGATCTGCATTGGGGGCTGAGTCTACGCAGTGTAGGTGCGTCGGCGGCTCGTAGGTTTGTGCATGCTGTGTGTTCTCGGCGCTCAGTTTGCGTTGAAGCGATAGCCAACAGAACGAACGTCACTTCGCTTGCTTCTGCAACGGCGCTTAAATTCCTCACGTCAGCATGTTTCACAGCGCGTGTCCGCGTTCATGGAGTGTGATGTGTTCATGTTTGCCTGTGGGCGCTGACACCATGCTTGTTAATATAGTTAGTAAGCGAATGTTTACAAGTTTATATGAACGTTAAAACTACTATCCTTTATATAGCTGTCTACTAATTTGCTATCGCAATCAATACTTCAGCTGTTGGGCAAAACTACGACTTTTTTTCACACGTAAGAATTAAAATAATATTGTGTGCAGTTCAACACTACTCCCATTTCTCAATTTTTCTTGTTTCCCGGCTCTTGCGTTTCCCCGCTCTTACGTTTTTTGTTTTTTTTACGGTCCCGTGAAAAACGTATCAGCGGGGTTCTACTGTATATGGTTTTTTTTTTCTCGTAGCCTTAATGCATAAGTTGATACTCTTAAGTCGACTCATCGTTATAACCGATGTATCGTTGTATGTGGTATCGTTATAAGTGGACTGCACTGTAGTCACTTCGTCGGCGACTTCTCGAATAGTCAAACGACGATTTCCACAAATCACAGTTCGAGCTCTCTCGATGTGGTCATCATCTGTGGATGCGGAAGGTCGTCCAGGCTTGGGATTGTCACCACCCGACATTCTTCCGTCTTCAAAACGCTTGAACCAATTATAGCACTGCGTGTGACTCATACACTCCTCCCCGTATGCTTGGCTAAGCAAGTCAAATGTCTCTGTGAAAGTTTTCCCAAGTTTATAGCAGAACTTCACACACACACGCTGTTCTTCCAATTCCTTCATTGTCACTTCGGCACCAATCCGAAGAACAGCTTGTTCATGTGCTCACTTCAGCGGCTGTAGCTCGCCAACTAACGGTCAGAGTGAAACGCGGCAAATGGCAGTTTGTTGTCTAAACCTGCCGCTACATGCGCTCAGTAGCCGCAGTGCGCTCCCTCTGCTGGTTGGCGTGCTATTTCAAAAGTTCGGTTTCTTTTTGAACACACCTCGTGCATATTAAAAGCAGCTAATAATGGGATCGTGAATCAAAACACCACCGAGAAAGCTGTGCTCTTCCGAATTCACCTTCTTGTTGAAGGAAAAGGGCACTTGGAAACTGGATCGTGACAGTGTACACTTCTGTTGACATTTGTATGTTGCAGGCACGTTCCCTTGCACATCAAAAACATGGCTGCTTCGCCACAGTTTTACCCCTTTGTTGACACTTAAGCCCCTGAAGCTTTGATGCACACATGTATAAATCAGGCTGTTCTCTTGACTCTTGATGACATAAATGTTTGCGGATGTGGGTGAACACATGGAAGTGTATGCTTCATGCTGCGGAAGACCGCACAACGGGTAACACCTGTGCATCCAATGGTGGTACTGCTGCCATGGTTTGTCGCACCTGTAAGATGGATGGATGGATATTATGAGCGTCCCCTTTGAAATGGGGTGGTGGATTATGCCACCGAGCTCGTCAACTTTAGAGTTCTACTGGGCCTATTTTCAGTCTGAGTACACACGGTTCATGTTGACCAACCTTTGATCCTAAAAGAAATTAATTTTCCTAAAATCTATTATGTTCCCGTCTTTTGCGCCACGAAGTCGTCTCCACTGCTGATTCATTGAGCTTTCATTCATTCAGGTTTCATTTCATTCAGCTTTCATTCATTCAGCTTTCATTCATTCAGCAATTCATTCAGCCTGAAAGCCAGTGCCTCGGACAGAGTCACTTCGTCCTCATTTACCTCTGGAGGGACACAGTGACAGGCTAGCAAAGTATGCTGTGTGGTTCCCGTACTATCTCCACACGTTACACAAGTATTGTCGTTATGATGTGGTTCAAGGAGCAGTCTTAATTGCGTCAGTCAGAGACGCCTCCGAGGGCAGCAAAGACGGAATGGCAACAATCACGACACGCAAACATATATTCAAACACACACAAAATGCACGTACAAGGGCATGGGGGCAAGCAAGACCAAGCGTCCCTACCAAGCGTTCAGAGTGACTACCACCGCGCACTCACAGTTTGGCTGGTGTTGCGTCTCTAGATGAACGGCACCAGCGGAGACAGCAGGTGAGACCTCGCGGACTGGTTCGTCAGTCGGCTGGTTGCCGGGAGCAGAAGACGTGTCCTCAGGTCCCCTCGAGTGTTGACACTTGACCGGGCCCCTCCGACAGCTGGTGCGGTGCGTCGCCCGTCAAGTTGCATGAGTGGAGACGGCCGGCTAGCCCTCGCAGACTCTTGTTCGTCTGCTGGGTGCCAGGAGCGAAAGACAAGTCATTTAGAGGTCCCCCCATGCGTTGCACGCTCGACTGGGTCCCTCCGACAGCTGTTGGCCTCCCGAACGTTGACGTCTGACTCAAGCCTACGCGTCTTCCTTCGTCCGCTTCTCAGCTCCGTCTGCCTTGCAGACGTGGCGCTTCACCTTCTGAAGAGTAGCTCTTCACCTTCTTGAGCCACGCATTATTTTCCGATTCGTTGAGCGCTCTTGTGTGGCGCTCGCTCATTCGTAGGTGTTTTCTTGAGTTGTTATTTTGCTGCACCACAAGCACACGTGCAGCGAGGTGTCGTCCTTGTGAACAATGCAGCCGCCGCGGTGCACATGCTTCAATGTTTTCAACACCACTTCGTCGTCGTCCAGGCATTTCTTGGCACTTCACCACAGTCGTCATTGGCAAACTTTCTCTTATAACATCTTGTTCTCAGACATCCTGATCTCGCTTCGAACAGTAGTGCACTGCCCTTTGAATTATTGTAAAACATTGTTTTGATGTGATCCTTCGCTGTTTGATACCTACAGTAGAGTCCTCGTTTATGTGATCCTGTTTCGTACGATTTTCCAATGCTAACATTCGCGCTCAAAAACACACAAAATGACCCAATACAGTTACGTTTCTTTCTTGTCGATTGATACGATCCCGGAAAACATGATTCTTCGGCACAAACATTCAGTACATTGCCAAACTACAATTGTATGAGACATTTTCCGGCCACTACATCTCGTGTAAACAAAAAAAAAAGGCCCGAGATGCAAGCTATTGAGAACAGTAGTCGCTCACCACAGCAGCTTCTCCGCAGTACTCGCCCGCCCGTGTCATGTAAAAAGCTGGCGCCAGACTCGGGCCAGCAAATCTCCTCGCGGGTCGTCACACGCCGCATTCACAGCTATCGTCGCCAGCCCTATCGTGATAAGCATCTTGCCCTACCTGTGTGGTAGCGTGCATGGCATAGTGCCATTGGAAGTGTACTGCAGCTGGGAGCTGCACCGCCGCTCCCAGCTGCAGGCGGCACGAAGTGACCGTCGTGTTTCGCTCTGGCGGCATCGTATTCTTTACCAAAATGGTGGCTGCAGGCTGAGGCATCCCTCGTTTAATTAAGTCATGTCTCCACCTTCCTGTCATCACTTTATCTTTTACGTATAGCATTCAATGAGGAAAGGGGGAACCGAGGGGCCTGATTTTTGTTATTCACAATCATATAAAGCTAATAGACATTGGCACTAATGAAATCGGAGGGTAAATCAGTTGTTTTAATTGAAGTGTAGAAATGATAAAGTAAAGGGAAATGAAAGCAAATGAAAAAAGCAACTTGCTTCAGGTGGGAACTGAACACGTATCTTTGCATTACGCATGTGAGGCTTTTACATATGTTCATATAATTGTGACTAACAACAATTGGGCTCCTCAGTTCCAATTTTTTCGTTGATTGCATAGTGAGGGTCTCGACTCTGGCAGCTTTCATGCTTTAGAGTGTCATACAAGGGTCTATCGGCCAGTTGCTGACTCCCAAGTTCAAATACTACGTGGTGCCTTCGGTTAGAAAGGATGTTCTACGTCTGCTACCGTGGCCATGAGTTGTGGCACTGGTTAACACTCCTAGGGCTAGATCTATTACACATATAATACGAAAGAAAACGAATGGGAAAATGGCACCATGGTAGCTGAACTAGTAAGAGCATTGCACGCGTAATGTGAAGACGTACGTTCATACCCTACCTGGGCAAGTTGTTTTTTCGTCCACTTTCATTTCCCTTTAATTTGTCATTTCTACATTTACATTCAAAATGAGGAATTTACTGTATGCTTTTCTTGGTTTCTTCTTCTGTTGGCTTCATGAAATTATGTAGAGCATTAGTGTGACTTCCTTGCCATGTAGAAATCCAAGCAAGGCACATCGGAAGATGGAGAGCTGAAGTGACCCAACAGTGGTTGGACGAGGTAGGAAGTGTCAGGCTGGAGCCGACATTTGAAAAAGGAAGGCAAGTCCCCTTGTCATAACTGGTTCCAGGCTGATGTTGCCCCTGTTCATGCAGTGTTGATCACTGCCCTGGTGACTCAATGGGTACAGCATTTTGATACGGAGCACGAGGTCACAGGCTGCACTCCCAGCCGCCACCGCAACCCGGTGTGGGTGGAGCACAGAAGCACTCGTGCATAGGGGTTTGGGTGCATGTTAAAGAACCCCAGGCGGTCATCAGTGCTAATACAGAGCCCACTGTGGTGTCGACAGTCACTGTTGTATGGCTTTGGGATGTCAGACAATCAGTTCACTCATTAGTGTGATTTTGTGGCAACTGTGGTGCCATCCAGTGACAACGATGCTCTCTGTGCAGGAAGATGACCGGGAGCTGAGCCACCTGTTGGAAGCCCTCGAGTCGGGAGCACCCCCACACGGTGGCATTGCCCTTGGTGAGTGGACTGCCTCTTGTGGTTGAGCAATGCTGCTGTGTGCCATATGGAAGGGGTGATCACAAGGCCAACCACTTTCATCTGCCTAACCATTCTTGAGTAACTTTGTTCTTTGCACACGCTGCTTTCTCTCTTGACAGTGTTGTGCAGATTTGTATAACACTCGGGGGCTTCAGTGATAGAAGTGTTGCGCCATTTGTTTCAAACTGCGCCGTGAAGGAAATCCGGCTACACGCCGCACCAAATTGTTTATCGCAGGTTTTGCGCCAGGCCTGCGCCGATACGCACCTTCTCTGCATTGGGAATATTTTGCGTGCACGAGAAAGCGCCATGTATCAAGCAACCATCTTTCTCGACTCATCCTCACACGCTTTCCCTCACAGCTAAAGCATTACGGCCTGCGGCCGCAATCTTATCGCACTTGGACATTATACGGAACCTCACAGCGACGCTGACACCGACGAGCTGCATTTATCTTCTTATATACCGTATATACTCGTGTAAGGGCCGCACTTTTTTTTTCGAAATTTTTGCTTGGTGCGGCCCTTACACGAATTAGGCCGACGACAGCTCGCCAAAGGTCTATACTGTTTCCGCAGCAGTAGAAGTCTGCAAGAGAGTCACAAATGACATGCCAGGAATGTTTTTATTACGATTCCATGTCGCTATCGCTGTCTCGTCCTCGGAAGAGCATGCCTCGGCGTCTGCATCCCCCCCAGAGACGATCATCCTCAGTACTGTCCATGCTGTTCGAAATTCCAGTCACCTTGAAGCTTTTCACAACTGTTTTCAATGACACGGCACGCCACGCACTCAAAATCCACGCACACACTTGTTGGAGTGATGCCCGCTTCAGCCGTCCCGTAGGGGTCTTCTCATGATGGCCTCCAGCCATCCATTCCGAGTAGCATCGGCGAAATTCCGTTTTGAAAGGATGGTTAATGCAGACAGTCAAGCGGCTGCAGCACACTCGTTAGCCCTCCAGGAATAACGGCCAAGTCTGTGCGAGTCGTGGCGAGTCGGTCCTTGACGTGGTCAGTCAAGTGGCCCAGTTCAGTTCTGCGGCGGATAGAGAGCTGGTTCCGGTTCATAAACCGCGTAGCCCACCCCCGACTTGCCTTGAATTGTGCCTTGGGTATTTCCATGTGGCGAGCGATGTTCAGGGCTTTCACGCGTACCATGTCAGTTGATACAGCGTAGCCGTCATTTCGAGTGTCGATGACATATTTGACGAGTTCGCCTTCGAGTTCCGGGTATTTGCACTTCTTGCCGCGAAACGCCTTTCGGCTCCTGTTGGTAGCGGCGAGGGTATCTTTCTGCTTTATCCAGTAATGCACGCATTTCTCGTCTACGTCGTACTTGCGTCCAGCTTCTCGCTTGCCGTGCTCCTCGGCATATTCAGTCACTTGCAGTTTAAATGAAGCAGTGAACGATCTCAAATGCTGGCCCATCTTCCGTCACCTGCGCTGGCTCAAACAGGGCTCACTACTACTGACGGAGTGACACCAGTTCGCCGGCGACACGATGCAAATGATGCACCACACAAAGCAATCATGGCGCCGTACACCAACGCTCAACCAACGCCTCCTAGGAGGCATTGGCTCAACCAGCTCAACGGCTTGACCGGCGGAAGCGGAAAACTGGCAGCGCCATCTAGCTTCGATTTAACTAACTACACCTTCTGGCAGGACTTTTCGAACTTTTTTTTTAATTTCTCCTTTCAAAGTAGGGGTGGGGCCCTTACACGAGGGCGGCCCTTACACGAGTATATACGGTAATAATAAAATGGTACAGCAGTTCAATAAAAATGCTTGCAAGTTAGTATAATACATATTGAATGCAATGTTTCAGAAAGTAAAAACTTATACAGAGCTTCTTCTTAGCACCAGAGTAGTAAGTTACTCCTTCAAAGTATTCTTTTTTTTTTTTGCTCCAAACAGCAAATTTATCTGCTCTAAAAGCATATATTTCTGGTTCAGCTGCTATTTTTCCTGCTCCGAAAGCTCCGGCACTTGGTCCTTTGAAAGGACCAAGATAACACCCGACAATTGTAGGAATCAGCCGAAAACAATGTCATTTGAAATGTGTTGCATCCGTGTTGGATATTGCCAATTTTCACATGCCAGAAATCGGTAATTTATTCGTAATAACATTTCAAACAGCACGCGCGAGTCGAGCTCGCGCGGAATCCGACGCCAAAACAGCAGTTTTCTTTCGACGCAGAGCTGCCGTTTCGCGAACACCGTAGACGCCATCTTGGTCTCGTTTGAAAGAGCATTTCTTCGTTTGAAATTCCCGCTGTCGCCACTTCGTTTCACTCATTGGTTGTTTAGAAAAAAGCCAACAAAAAAAAAGCAACATGCGCAATGCTATTGGCTACTGGGCGCACGTGAGGCCACGGAGCCATCTCATTGGCTGAGCGTGACCCGCGTCGTCTGCTTGGCGCGTCGCAACGCAAAAAAAAACGTGACAGTTGGGCCGCCATTTTGCCAGCACTTCGATCTGCGCGCTTACGACCAAAGCCCTCGCAATGCCTGGTTCAGCGCGAAAGTTCCATTCGCGGAATAAGTTTGGCAAGAAAAGGAAGAAGTCTTTGGCCAACAACTTCAAGGCTCGTCTACCACCGGGAAGCGTCGACGAAGAACGTGATGGGTCGCCAGCCGCCGCCGCCGCCGATGTAAGCTTGTCGGGCGTCTGCAATGCTCCGACAGATAACAGCCGCGTCTGCGACGAAGGAAAGAAGCCGCTGCCGCGTCGATCAGCGGAACGCGCGGATGAAGATCGGGGCTCCGTGTCACCCACCCCAGCCGCCGACAAAGAGCGATTCGCCGAGTCGCCCGAGGCTGCTGACGGAGAATTAGGCCTCGCTGGCCAGCCGGCCTGCGGAGTTACGACAAACAGCGGCCGCGTGCGCCGCGATACTTTGATGCTGACGCCGTCAGATCTGCAGGCAAGGCAGACAAAAGCCGATACAAAACTGCGGGAACTTGCTTCAACCGCCGCGACGAAAAGAAAATTTGATTTTTTTGATGACAGCAATGACGCACCGGCCAGCGCTGCTCCGACTCAACAGAGCGACAAGGAGAGTTTTTTCATTGCCGATATTCAGTGTTTGAGTGGACTGCTCGGCGTTCTAAAATGCAAATTTTGCGGCGGCGGCAACGTCAGCTTGTACAAACGCGAGAGAGAGTATGGCCTTGCCGTGAAAGTGTGTGTCAGCTGTGCAAACTGTGGGGACATCGCGGAAGGATGGAGTTCTCCGCGGGTGGACGGCGATCAGAAAGTGAATCCGTTCGCCGTGAACATCCTCGCCGCTCGAGCGATGCAGTCTACTGGCAATCGTCAAGCAGCAATGAATGACATTTTTTCTACTATGAACATTTCCCATCGCGGTCTCCATAAAAAAAACGTGGCAGGGATATGTCAAACAAAAGTTGACTCCTGCAGCAACTCGCGCAGCCGAAAAAGTCACCAGCGAGTGCGTGACGTCAGTTCGGCAACTTTATAAAGAACTGGACATTCAAAACGCCAACAACATTGCCGTTTCATTTGACGGCTCGTGGATGACACGCGGGCACTCGTCTCACATAGGTGTGGGCGCGGTGATTGAACTCTTCACTGGGCTAGTGCTCGACTATGTTGTGTTGAGCAACTTCTGTGCCGGGTGCGAACGAGGGCCGAAGGAAAACGATCCAGCATATCAGACTTGGCGGGACAGCCACATGTGCCAGAAAAACACAGCAAAGAAAGCTGGCGAAATGGAGGTGGAAGCAGCTGTTCTCCTTTTTAACAGGTCTCTGAGAAAAAACGGCCTCAGATACACGACCATTCTTTCAGATGGTGACAGCCGCGCTTTCCATGCTTTGCAAGAAGCAGATGTATATGGCTTCATCAAAATCCAAAAAGAGGATTGTGTGAACCATGTACAGAAGCGCATGGGCACTGCCTTACGCAATTTGAGTGCAAGGCACAAGGGAGGCAGCTCTGAAACCCTCGGAGGAAGGGGAAGGCTTACTGGCGACCTCATAACAAAGTTGAGCTCGTATTATGGCTGGGCCCTCAAATCGCACAAGGGAGATGTTGAGGCCATGCAAAGGGCTGTAATGGCGACATATCACCATGTAACTTCAAATGACAATGTGTCAAATCACAGCCTATGCCCGGCAGGCCCAGATTCTTGGTGCCGCCAAAATGCAGCAGCAGCAAAGGGGCAACCCGCTCCCAGGCACCATTACAATTTGCCACCCCATGTGTCTAAAGCTCTGCTACCGATTTATGAGCGCCTGTCGGAAAGAAAGCTTTTAGAAAGGTGCCAACGGGATAAAACCCAAAACAATAACGAAAGCCTTCATTCCCTTATCTGGGCACTGGCACCCAAGGAACGCCATGCTTCACTGTTTACGGTTGAAGCTGCAGTTGCCGAGGCAGTGATGAAGTTCAACTGTGGCAATTTGAGAACCTCGTCGGGCATCCTGGAGGAGCTGAGCCTGAACCCCAGCCTCCCAAGCACCAGACGGATGAACGAGAAAGACAGGCACCGAGCGGCTGAGTCTACACGCAAGCATGCAAGCACCGAGCGTGTCCAGCAGGCACTAAAGAAGCGCCACTACAATGCTAAGCAGCAGTCAGACTATATCCCTGGTGGCTTTTAGCACCTGCATTGAAAAATATCCACATTCTACTTGTCATTTTTAAATAAACTGTGTGATATTTGTTTTTTGCACTTTTCTCAACATGTAAATTTATGACTCTTTTCAATTTTGAGGCCTACATATCTCAGCACCTAGGGCAGGTACAACAATAATTCTTTTTGCAATGGAAACCTAAATGCATACACAATCCAAGTATGCAAGCAGATTTTTGAGCACAAGCCTTCATAATTAATTAATCGTTAAAATTATAACTGCATGGCAGGTGCTTTTCAAAGTGTAAAGTTTGTTGTGCTGTAAAATAGCTAAGAATGGCCAAATAAAAAAAGTGCTTGCATTATATCAATCTTCAGTCATTAGTCTATTCAGCCATAGCTTAAATATAATTTTTAATTAAACACTTTTTTTGCTATTGTGTCCTTAAACAATGGAAGATGAACTTCAGTTATCTCAGGAACAAAATAACTTACTGGAAAAGTAATTACATATTTGAAATCAGCAGAAAAAACTACACAAGCCAGTGCAGTTGCATTAAAATTGATGGATAAATAAAGAAAAAGTGTCTAAAATGAGTCTGTCCCCTTAAACCTATGCCTTAAAATTGCTTCTTTTGCTCCTAGTGTGTTTGAAATAAAATTCTGTAAGCGATAGAAGACACATCTGGAGCCTTGCTAGCAGTGCCAGTCTGTGGCCACATAGTGTTTTTTTTCTTTAATTTGTAAATATATGAAAGGAGATTCAATAACCGTATGTGGGGATGGCAATATGAATAATTAAAGCATTAAAGAAAAACTAGAATAAAGAAATTGCAATAAAATGCACATGGAATAACGCATACTTTATTATTTATCTTCATTAGTTGTTTTGACAGTAATGGTTCACATCATGTGAATGTCTGAAATGGCTTGCTGTTCTAAAATACACTGCCTGTGAAGTAGTAGAGTTTGCTGCTGTAGTTGAAACGGGTTTTGTACTCCATGAACAGGTTTCGCATTTGTCAACACAATGGAATGACCAAAACATTCAAAATTGTAAGCTTTTTCTTGTGCTGTCTGTTCTCAATGACCCTAAAGCTGCCAGAAATGTGGTTAGCTTGCACAGATTGGAACAGGAGAGGTAACTTTTCTCTGTAAGGGGTCTTAGCAACTGATGCAGTTAGAAAGAACCCATTACCTGGAAAAAAAAATCTTACTTGCCCTCATGCTTGGCCAAATTTTGTGATGATTCCGTCCCTTACATTTTATTTGTATCATTTCTTGTACCGAGTGTCCGAGCCCTGCAATAATAGCGCCTTGTGAAGTCAGTGACAAAGGGCAAAAAAATTGGGAGAAAAGTGACTAAAAAATGGCTGCAATTGCTCCCGACACCAAAGTTCATGGCATATAAGTCTTGCTACAGACATTTTTCATGAGTCTCATGAATTTCTTGCAAGATTCAAGTGTAGCTGCAATAGACAGGCGGCAGTCATTCCACGAGGGCTCTTGACTGCAATCAGGTTTTTGAACCAAGTGCTTGCTGATAGGTCGTTGCAATTGCACAAAAAAAGCTCAGACAGGCATTCCTTAGTGTGTCGCTGGAGAAGTAAGGAAAAGGTGTAAAAAATGAGCATTTAAAGGCTCAAAAGAACACACAGTAAGGCACAGGTCTGCCTATGGTGGTTGTCCAGATACGTAGAAAATGCCTGATTTAATTATGTTGTTTTCTACCAGTAGTTTAGTTGGGGTGCATGGTAGCCTTGCAACATTTTTTTTTTGTGTCGAGCAGTTAAGCATTGTACAATCAGCGATTGATCAGCATTGCCAAGCAGTGGCTGTGGCATTCTGTTGCAGAGCATGTGGTCTTGGGTTTGATTCGTGGCCACGGCATCCAAATTTTGATGGGGGCTGAAATGCACAAAAGTGGCGCATGCTAGCGAAACCCAGGTGGTCGAGATGGTGTTTCTCATAGCCCATGTGTTGCTTTGGAATGTGAAACGTCATAATTTCATAGAGTAATTTCTAGGGCATAAATAAGTCCTGGTACTTCCAAATGCTATCACTGAAGTTACAGGATACATGAGGAGTAATGCTCATCATTTGTAACTATTTTAGGTAGTACTCTGAACATTCATTTTTGTTTCTAGTCTTCCTAAGTAGGTCCAGTGGTAGAAATTAGCCTAGCTGCTTTTTGTAATGATGAATAATCTTCAAGAAGCTTATTGAAAGAAACAAAAAGGTTGTTTGAAGCAGAATGGATGGCACTAAAACAAATTCATTTAAAACTTAGTATTATTCACATGCTGGTTCGAGTGCCATACTTGCAGTCGGCACAGACATTAGGGGTAGTAATTTAATTTGAAAACTTGAAATTTTAGTGAGGCCAGCAGCTACAGTTTGTAGGTAATTCTTGTGCTGAGGCAGATATACTCTGGTGCTTGCAAATCTTCACGAAAATGGCTGTGATTGTCTGAAGGCTGAAATTGCCTTTATCTAGTGTTTAAGTTGCCTAGGTAAGTTGAGAACATGCACCCATCAGCAGGGTTTTTGGTGGCCAAAATAGGTAACATATAAAATGCTGTCATAAGTCAGTCATCACTCTGTGTTGTGTGAAGGAATCACAGCTGAGATCAGTGTCTAGCTCAAGATTGGTAGCAGTGGCTGCTATATCTGCAGTGGTTGGGTGACGATCAACCTACGTATGTATGAATAATATATACAAGAACATTCCACTGTCACATTAAGTGTTTCTACTGTGTCCAGTAATAATAGACAGGCAGTTTTTTTGAAAACAAAAAAAAAAAAGAATTAAAGCCTATTGTTAGCCGAACAAAAATTGTCATACCTTGTTAATATGTACCCGCTTAATGTGTAATTGCGGTTTAAAAGTAGTCGCGAAGATTCCCCCACCCAGCCCCCGCTTAAGCCGTAGTCGCTCATTTGCCACCAAACGGTTAGTGCGTACTATTTTACTTTCTAGTTCTACATGCACAGGCACAAAATCGGCAAAATCTCATGTGCGGAGATGTACGATTTTCGAGTTGCGACGCCTGGACGACAGCCGCCAGCGATAGGGACCTTAAAACATGGCTACCATGACTCATTTCCTGCTCATACAGCTGTTGCCGAATGCAGCGCACAAGAGCATGGCCTTCGAGATTGGCTTCCGGTAATGTGAAGAAGCTGCAGGTAGGAGGTGTGAATTTGGCTGTCGCCGTCGAATTAAATTCAGTTCAAATAGTAACCACACAGAAGCACATTTTATATGGACGCTTCAGGTGCATTTCTGCCGTGGTTGTGGTCATCGCTTTGAGGTTCCGTATAAAGTCCAAACACGATAACATAGTCTCCGCGCGCTGTACGCCGTATGTGCGAGTGAAAGCTTGCGAGGGTCAGCCAACATGTGCGGCTCAATCCAATCTCATGCGCGCGAGGGAGAAAGGTGAGGCGGAAGCGTGCTTCTGTCGTGCGCGAGGCACGGCAGGGAGGCAAGAGCTTGGGAGAGTTTAACAAAACGTCGCTTTATGCATTGAAGCACAAAATTAACTGGAATGCATTTCTCGGCAAAGTTCAGAAATTATTATCTCAAAACTGGTGCCATCCTGAGAATTAATTCGAAGTGGATCCGCCTTGCGAACTCCACGTCTACAATTTGTAAATTGCAATATGTACCATCAGGTAGTTAGGTAAAAACTGAATTAGTGAATTTTTTAATTAGTCGATCATGCATTGCAATTTTTTTTTGCAAATAATGTCCGCCTCTTCGAGTAGACCAGCTCATTAACTTGAATTGGGCTATCTGCCACAGGCAACCTTAAATAAATTTTGAAAGTGTTCGCTGAAACACCCTGTATATGTGTAGCCTATAGAGGTTCAAATGTCTGCAGTTGCACATATTCAACCATGCAATGTCAAGTTTTTTTTTTAATGTATAATCTTAGCATTGCAAGGCCATCACCTGTAGGCTACCTTTTTCAGATCCTCTTGAAATTACCAGGCTTGGAATGAGCTTTCTTGTGCAACAGAGATGCATATTTAGTTTTCTTTAGACAGCATGCATCATTGTACAAGTTGTGAAACATAGCAGTGAGATGCGCTTGAGGCATCAGTAGGGGACTGACGACTAGTAACCTGTATCACTTTTATTGAGAGAAATGTTATCTGCTGTATTGGAAACGGCGAGGGTATTTACAGGGACACCAGCCTGTGCTTGCTCCATTTCCAGCACAAGCTGTGGTATGCCCAATTTCTTACAGCTTTAGATACTAGTGGCACTGCAGCACGAGCACTGCAATGGTGTCATTTTTTCAAGCCTGGCTGTTGGATAGATGTACTCTGTCACGATGCTTTCTGGTGGTTTCTCTCAGAGCGACCCATGCTTCCCGTCCCATTCACACAAAAAACTGGGCAGCATCTGGGAAGCGTACAGGACTTGTGCCCTGCCGGTCCTACTACAGTCGAATCTCGTTAATTCAAACACGCTTAATTCGAACTTCCGGTTTATTCGAACTGACGCTATGGTCCCGTCAAATTTATGTGCATTCCTATGGGCGAAAACGCCCATTAATTTGAATGCGAAAGCATTTGCGACAGTTAATTCGAACATACCGCGCACCGACAATGCTTTCAGCAGTGCGCCAAATCATGTGGCGGCACCTCCGACCGGTATTGCCCTTAAAAGCTTAGGGGAGACCCCTGAAAGCCGTGCAGAGAAAAAAAAAGACAGAGAAAAAGAACCGCGGCGAAAATTTTACTCTCTTAAATGGCAAGGTCGCCGTTTCTGCGTCGCGCCGGAACACGCGTGTACGTGCCGATGTCTCAGCCAATGCTGCGGTGCAGAGGGAAGCAACGGCAGAGGCCCAGTCCGGCCAATGAACCTGCCCACGCTGGCCAACGCCTCGCTTCAACGGCAGAAAACGAAACTTCAGGGAGTGGGCTAAGCTGGCGCCGGCGGGACGCCTACACGGCGGTGGACGCTCACGCGGACAGTCGAAGGTGAGGGAGCTACGAGATTGAGCGCGAAGGGAGCCACCGAAGCGACGGGGTTGCCGAGGCCAAATCCGCTTCCTTGCCGCCCTCCTCCGTCACCTTCGACGGTCCCCGCGCGCGCCCATCGCCATGCTGGCGCCGCCCGCTCTCTGAAGTTTTGTTTTCTGCCATTATCGGGAAGCGAGCGTTGGCCGACGTGGGCAGTTTTGTGGCACTCGCTCGCTATGTGCTTGCGCGCCGTCATATTTCACGACTCGCACCGTACGTACGTCGTGCTATGGTGCTCTAATACTTCAAAAATGAGTCCTTTCTTTAATTCGAACTTCTTTTAATTCGAACAAATTTTTGGGCCCCTTCGAGTTCGACTGTACAGTCAAACCTCATTAATACGTACCCGCTTAATGTGTAATTGTGGTTTAAACGTAGTCGCGAAGATTCCCCCACCCAGCCCCCATTGAACCCCCTGTATTGGATGACCGCTTAAGCCGTAGTCGCTCATTGCCCACCAAACGGTTAGTGTGCTATTTTTGTTTCTTATCTATACGCACAGGCACATAATCTGCAAAATCTCATGTGCGCAGACGTTCGATTCTCGAGTTCCGACGCCCGGACGACAGCTGCCAGTGATGGTGAACTTAAACGTGGCCACCACGGCGTATTTCCTGCTCATGCAGCTGTTGCCGATTGCTGCGCACAAAAGCATAGCCTTCGAGATTAGCTCCCGGTAGCACGAAGAAGCCGCCGTAGGGGGTGTGAATTCGCTGTCGCCATCGAATTCAATTCAAGTAGCAACCGCGCAGAACCACATTTTATTGCGAAGCGCATTTCTGCCATCACCGTGGACGCCGCTTTGAGGTTCTGTATAACGTCCAAACATGGCAACATCGTCGCCACGCACCGTACGCTGTATGTGCAAGCGAAATCTTGCGAGGGTCAGCCGCCTATCTCGCGCGCGTGATGGAGAAAGGCGGGGCGGAAGCACGCTGCTTCTGTCGCGCACAGCGGGGTTTATTTCAGTGGCGGCCGCCGTATCTAGAAAGCAATCTGCCGTGTGGAAAAAGTGCGCGCCCGCACGGGCCTCATCTTCAGAGCAATCTACAGACAAAGTGCAACTAGCGCTGGTAGCTTCGTATGCACTGTGCTTTCGACGTCTAGTTCGCGTTGAAGCGAGGTGGCACGTTCACTGCTGCTGCCGCGCCTCCTCACTCGGTGTTCTGGCAGCGAGTTTCTGCGGTCATCGAGCGAGATGTGTTTGTTTACCAGTGCACGCGTTACACCGTGCTTGTTAATTTAGTTAGTAAGTGGGGCCTCATGGACAAACTGGCCACGGCCTTATCGAGTTCGAAGGTGCCGTCGTCGCGGCAAGGCCGCCACGGCGGCAAAAGTGAAGATTACCGATTTTTTGCTGCCTTTCCGCAAATAAAGCCTGTCTGAGTGCGTGCATTTCAGAGCATGGTGACGTAGTTCTTTTCTGGCCGGTAAGTAGCCAGTAAACTGGCATTGGCGGTTAATTCATACATCGTTTAGTGCGTACCTAAATATTATTCCCGGTCAACTACGTATTAAAGAGGTTTGACTGTATTGACTTCATCACCCTGAGAACAGAGTGCACCGGTTCTCCGCAGGGTTGGACAGGCTGGTGTGTTTGGCCTGCGGGGTACCCAGCATACGGGACGTCATTGCCTTTCCCAAGTCGGCAGAGGGTCGTGACTTGTTGGGTGGCGCACCCGCACCAATCGACCCACAGGAGCGGCAGCTCTACCACTTGGGCACCGCACCTGCGCCGTCCTGCAATGAGTGAGTGCATCTCTCTGTGCACTGCCAATAATGTATGGGACACAGGTCTGTTAGTGAACACAGCTATAGCGTACGTACTTACTTCATCAGCATTGGTCTAGTTTGTGTATGCACTGCAGGATGAAGGCCTCTCCCATAGCTGACTCTGTTTCTGTGCCTGAAAATTTCCTAGTTTCATTACGCCGCCTAGTCCTCTGCCATCCTCAAAGGGGTTTTCCTTTCCTCGGCACCCATTTTGTTATTCTAATAGACCAGTCTTATCACCTACTGTATTACAGAACCTGCCCATCTGCACTCTTCTCTCTCAGTCTCAACTAGAAAACCATCTACCAACATTTCCTCCCTAATCCATGCTGCCCTCTTCCTCTCTCTTAAGTAACAGTTACTGTTTAAGATGTCATTTTTTTCCAATGTTCAAGTTTTATTTAGTGAGTCAAGGTAGTTCATAATAAGCCATTCAGTAGCTTTCGTTCTGTCCTCCAACTGTGCATAGTACTTAGCTTGCGGGCTCTCTGTCTTTTTGTGAGCTGTCTTGAATGAGGCACATGCTGCATGACTGCTTAATGGCAGATGTAAGACATTGCCACAGTGCCAGAACTAGCTGCTTGCCTTATGTTCCTGCATCGGTGATCTCAACACTTAAGTTGTGGGCAATTAAGCAAGGATATTTAAAGGCTTTGTGTGTTAGGCCTCAGTTTGAGACAACTCTAATCCTAGCACAACTGGCTATACCACTTGAATGCAGCAGCTTTTGTCATTTTTACCACTTGAACGTAGACAAATGACACTCACTTAGTGTGGCTGGTACAACTGTATAGCATCAGTCCTTAGGGCTGAAGCAGCCTGGCTTTTCTGCTGTCGGGGCATACTAGATAAAGTGACAAAAGAAAGGCTTGGCCATCTAGCAGTGTGAAGGGAAACGAATGGGCAGGTTTAAAGGGACGTTTATAGTCCGACGTAACGCGAGCGCGTGCCGCGCGCCCGCGCATGCCACGTCACGTTCGCGAAAATGACCCCCTCTATAGTCGGGCGCACTGGCGCCGCCAACGTAACCGGCGGCTTCCGCGTGCCCCGACGGTCCCGGCGCCGAATTGGCTCGTGACCCATTCGCGCGTTTGTCGCGTCAACTGCGCCGACCCACAATGCATTTCACGCGAAGAAATAAAGGTGCCCACGCCGCTTCGCCCTTGCTTCGCCGATGGTTGCAAACAGCCGTTCAAAGCGGCGCGTGGGCTTCGGATCATTCCTCCGCATGCTCCGAAGATAACAGCCGACGGCGCGCATGTCGGAGTATAAAGGAGATAGCGTTTCGGCTGGCGCAGTGCAACCGGCGTAGCGTGGCTGGCCGCGAACGACGCTGGCCCACGTGCCGATAACGTCGGACTATAAATGGGCCTTACAGTGTAAGGGTAGGTTCAAGAATCAATATGCAAAAGACTAAGGTAATGTTCACTAGCCTCGTAAGAGAACAAGATTTCGTGATGGTACAAGAGTATGTTTGAGTATGTATGTATGGTACAAGAGTGTGTTTGAGTAAGAAGAGTATGTTTATCTTGACCAATTAGTCACAGTGTCAACTGTGAGGTTAAAAAAAAGGAAATCTGCCGAAGAAAAAGTTTGCCGACGATTACGATACTCCCTAATGCGAAACTTTAGCACAGCTCTATTCGTGTTTTCATTTTGCGATATATTGAGGTGTTGCACCGATCAACTGATTATCATACCGACTGGAAGAGCCACAACGCGCGGCGCTATACTTTATAGACCGGCCACACAGTTGCCGCTTCCCCGCAACTGCAGCTTATGCGACCGTGATCTGTACCGAGAAGCGCTATGCGAGAAGGAGAGCTTTCTGGTTCTTTATTTCTTTCCGCCCCCCCCCCTTGGCCGGCGCTGTCGCTGCCTGAATAAGGGGAGCTTTCTGGCTCAATTTTGTTTTTTGTTCCCCCGCTCCGCCGCTGCTGCTGCAGATGCATAGACGGCGCGCTCCTGCAGCGCCATTTCGTAGCCGTCGTAGCCAGTCTTGCGTGGCACTGCGCTCCACGTTCACTCATATTTTGCTGTGCTCGTTCGCTCAGTTATGCCGAGGGAAAACGCCGACGCTCGCCACAGGAACGGGCTCCTAAGAGCTGTGCTCTAAAAAAAAAGAGTGCATTTGAACACATACAGCAAGCACTATGAAGTCATTACCAGCAGTTTTACCATTACCCTAGCAAAGAAAAGCATGTAATCATTACCCGCCGTGGTTGCTCAGTGGCTATGGTGTTGGGCTGCTGAGCACGAGGTCGTGGGATCGAATACCGGCCATGGTGGTCGCATTTCGATGGGGGCGAAATGCGAAAACACCCGTGTACTTAGATTTAGGTGCACGTTAAAGAACCCCAGGTGGTCCAAATTTCCGGAGTCCCCCACTACGGCGTGCCTGATAATCAGATTGTGGTTTTGGCACGTAAAACCCTATAATTTAATGCAATCATTGCATCTGGAAGGATAGCAAAGTAAATTCGCAAGACATTAAGTACAGTGAGCAATGGAAGGGAAAATGATAGACATAGAGTTAAGAACCCGTATCTGTGAATTAGAGAGTAAACAGGGATAGCTTATTTGCTAGTTGAGATTAAGAGGAATAAATGTAGCTGGGATGGCTATGTAATGCGTATAGGGCAGACAAACGGTTGCCTATTAGAGTTATGGAATGGTTGCCAAGGAAAAGGAAATGCATTCAATGACAGCAGAGGATTGGGTATTGTGATCACACTAGGAACTTTGCAGGCGTACAGTAGAGTCAGCTGATGCAAGGCAGAGGTAGGTGGAGAGAGAGAGACGTTTTAATGGCAGAAAGGTGGAAAGGTCGGCCTGAGTGAAGTGCCTCTAGCCTGCTACTGCACGCTGGGGAAGGGGTTTGGGGGAATAACAGAGATAGGATGTGAAGAGGAAGGAGTATGGTGTTCTGGTGAACACGATGATGAGGGCTGCACAGCATACTGTTTCTGTGCTACGCGTACGTGCACACTTCCCAGGAACAGCACAGTCACCTTCGCAGGCAGAGGTAGAGGCTACTAGAGTGTAGCTAGAACACTGTCAATAGCTTGCCTAATTTTTGCACCTGTTAGCGCCACTGGCGTATTATTTAAACCAGTCAGTAGCAGCTGCAGGGCGTCGATTATTTGACGCAGCATCGCTTTGATGACAGAGTCCAACAATGATTTTCCAGTGCATTATCCTTGCTCGCGCTGAGAGTCTAAGGCCCGTCTACACTGCGGCAAGCATGGCCATACATTCGATTCCGGGCTTGCGAGGCTTACTTGAAGCAATGGCTCAGAGAGATCGATCGAGGCCGATTGAACTACCTTCTGCTGGACCTGCGCAATTGGAACCAAGGAGCTCTCGTTTGCACCTACAGCTTGCCCACGTCGACGACGCGATCGTCTCCTCCGGTGTTTCACTGACGCTGCTGCGTCTTTGTGGGACATAGTTGTCTTGCTCATTTGGTTCAGTATATTTATCTCCTTTTTCTGTTTAGGGCAATCCTTGGAATTGGCCTCGTGGGGTCCACCGCAATTCAAGCACTTCATTTCTTTTACTGTGCATGAAGATATGTCATGGCTGCCGCCACAGCGGAGGCATGCCGTCTGGCCTGTGCAGACAGCGCTGACATAGCCTAGCTTTAGGCACTTGTGACACTGCATTGGTCGGGGCACATAAGGGTGCACCGGGTGCCTTACATAGCCCATCTTGACATGATCAGGTAGCATGTGTCTCTCAAAAAGAAGCTTGACGCTCGTCGAGCGACCGAAGCGATGAAAGTCGAGGACCTTCACTGTTGAAGACAGAAGCCTTTGGAACTCTTCGTCGCTGATGTCAATCACGACATCAGAAATAACGCCTGCCCTAGTGTGACCAATGTGCACAATGAACGCCGGACTTCTATGTGTCCTGTATGTGCACGGTTTTCAATTTTTCTAGGGCAGCTTGCGTCGCTACTTCCACTGTGACTACGTTTTTTCTGGTGTTGAAGCACACTTCGTTAATTCCCTTTGGAGCCTTATTACCAAGGCAGGTGTTGACTTACCTGTCTGTGCATGGAATTTACATTCTTAGACACATCGAGAGGTACAAAAGCAATCCTGTAAGTCAGTGTAGGCGGTACGTTGGACCGCTGCTCACTCACATCCTTGGTTGTACTGTAGTATTTCCTCTTCAGTCGTTTGCCCTCCACGACGGTGTAGTCGTTGTCGGAGTCCATAGGGTCACTGTTAGAGAAACAGGAACCGGACATCTCCATGTCGACGTGGTGAGCCTTACAATATATCACTGGGGGATAGTGATGAAGTGATGACAAGCCGGCTGTCATCGCTTCAGATGGCTTCACGTCCAAGAAGCACAATTAAGCCTGCACTATGACAAAACTATCGCAGCAAGGCAAGAAGCTGCGCTTGCTCAGTTCACTTCGTCTTCTTTTTCTTTTCGGTAGGTGGAGATTTTTGGTAGGGTCCTTTGTCCTGCAGCAGACAAGTAGAGGCTGCTGCGACTGCTGTTGATGCTGATGAATGGGTCTTATGACAGACCTGATGACATCATACAGTCTTGTACAGTCAGTATAGGGGTTGTAACAGCACTGAAACTAAATCTTAAGGCACGTTGGTAGCCGAGTATCCACTTTGGGCACAGAAATGAGGCTGCTTTTAGGATTCTTTATACAAAAAGCCTCGCGGAAAGGCTGCGGGGAGATAGAGGGGAAAAATTGGAGAAAAGATGTACGAATGTGTGAGCTGAAGTGTTGGGTAGGGATTACCATAGAATCCTACACATTATATGAAACTAAATGCAGTCTCTCCCAATGATTCTACCCTTGCAGGACTGTAAGATTTGGTCGAAATATCCGAAAGGTTGAATTAACAAACAATGGCAAAATGAATGAATTCAAACCTTCTTTATGCTTAAAGTAGTCTGTAATGTCTTTTTCTTTCTTGCTCTTAAAGCGTGACTCAGCCAGTGTGAGGCGAGGAGCTTGAACATGTTTAAAGGCTGCTTCAGTTTGACATGGCATGAAACAAGCAGGAACAAATGGCTTCAAGGTCTGTCAACCACCGAAAGATAAAAACAAATATAAATAAAACAGTTTCATGCCTAGGGAAGCAGTCGCACCCGATCTGCAAAATGTTTTATTTTTTTTAAGTTTTTAGTAACCACTGAGCGCGTGGGGGCACTGGTATGTGTCAAGTTTTTGAACTGAGTTTTCTTTCCATATCAATGCGTGTTTTTTTGTCCAGGGCTTTCCAGTGCATTCGAATTGTGGCTGAATTAACAGGAGTTGACTGTATAATATGAGAGGAAATTTGGGGGCTTCAAAGTATAAAAAAAGTAAATTTATGGTTCATGTAAGACCAAGGAAATGCTTGAAGCCCTAAAATCTTCAGTACCAGAATGCAAATTTCATGTGACAAAATCTGGAACGAAACCTGGTTTTAGATTTTTAGATGCAGGATTTCGCAGTAATGGATGTTGGGTCCCACATATTGGAAAATACGACAATGGGTGAAATGTGGGGAGTGCCACTTTTTGACTGTAAGCATCCTGAGTTTACAAAAAACATTTGAAGATGAAGTTTTAGTGGTTGTAAAGTATACAATATTTACTCAATTTTAATGTATCTTCAATGGTAGCATGCACTAGATTTTTATGGCACAAAATGAAAAATGTGGGGTCCTCAGTTGTAACATGCACCCTAATTTTCATACTTCAAGAAAATGTAAATGATATTGCAATCACCGTGTTTTCATGGTAAGCGACACAATAATGGCGATTTGTTTTGATTTGGAAAAAGGGGGGGGGAGCTACAATGGTCAGGACATCACTCATCGTCAACAGCCCAGAAAATTTCATCTGCAGTACCATCTATTGCATTTGAGATACAGCCCCATAATCCCATTGCATATCCTCAGTGGCCATGGGTACATTAATCAAGGGGAACTACCGCTTACGTGCTAGAACATCTACAAATACCACATACAGCAAGATCTTGTTTTGCAAAGCAGCAAGTAGCCAACATGAGGGTCACACTTGGAGCCTGAAGGTGTACAGTGGGGCACCGTGAAAAGGCACGCCTGATTGGCATTCAAGGCTGTAAATTGTCCTTGTCTCTGCAACTGAAATCAAATGTACAAGAGGATACATTCTTTGAAAGTAGAGGTGCTTAAGTACTATAAGCAGGTGAGTTGTGACATACCTATCTGGAGTAATCATCACTTCAGTGATGATTTGATGTTTACTTCCACGTTCACACTCCATTTACATAAAGGACATGCAGAAATAACTAAATAAGTTGAAGTTTCGTCCGAAAGGGGAAGCATTGATAGCTCATGTCTGATAGCTCATGTCTGAAGTGTCACAAGGACTCCATCAGAGGCATCACTATGTGGCCAAGTAAGTCACAGGGCCAAGTGCACCCATTTTGCAGAACTTGTACAGCTGCAGTCTCCATTGTTTGACCCCCCTCCCCTCTCTCGACAATAATTCTGTGCACACAGCACAGTAGTACACTTAGAATAATATCTACACAAGCTAATGCAGTCCAAATAAATAAGCATTTCATACTTTTGAATGGTTCAAGATATGGGGTAGACTGATAATTCCTGTACATGTACTATCATTGACAAATGAAACAAACAAGTTAGGGCCAACTGAAGCACATTCATTTGTTCTCCCTTTCGCCACTTTATGTAATTTCAGCACTACTACTGCTTGTATGCTTGGTCTAGAGCCTACAGCGTATTTGGCAACAGAATAAATAGTGATGTGAAATCGTGCACTCAAGTTATTACTTGTAACAGGTGTTTAACTTCATAATTTTCATTCATATTTCATTTGTCCACAGTAGCACATGGCTACGGGAAATATATTTTAAAGTGCAGTGTACTATGTTTACATTCTTGCCTTATTGATAATTGTAAGAGGGAACCTCGCATTGCTAGAAAAATTTAAAAAGAAATACTACTAATCTTGTCTTATAAGTTGCTAAGTAGTTTTCTCTGGCATGCCCAAGTTGAGACATTTCTGTAATGTTTTGCAGGAAGCAAGTACCTCACTTCAACCAAGAATAGTTGAATGACATCGCAAGCCAGGAGTAGACCAAAGCTCTTTTGCGACCAAACAGAATGAGCTATAGGAAACTGTGTGTGCTCGACCAGTCATTAATGCATCAGAAAGCATCATGGCTGTTATTGTCATCAACGTAGACGGTCCTGTGGGCTGCAGTAGTGTCCTTCAATCAGCTGTCATCATAACTAAGACACATGACATGGCTAGTCATGGCTGACTTCTTGGAGGCACTTAGTGGCAAAAAAAAAGTTGCTGAGATGATACCTGTGGAACACAATGTGATCATTTTTTCCCATGGTTTCTGTTGTGCACTGTTGTCACAGTGGATGAAGAGTTTGTTTTAATTCTTCTCAATTGTATAAAAGACATTTATCTAGGTTCCTGCACCTAATAATTATATGTGCAGTAAGAGATGACACTGATCATCTCTTGTTCGCACAGCAAGCTTCTCTGTGAATATACCAAGTGAATGGAGTTTTTGTAGAAAGTGACTGAGCATTATCTAGTGTGCTTTGGTGCACCAAGTCTTCTGTCGATGTTGCACCATTTATAAGCCATGTTGACAACAGTTGTACATCACTCTCACCTTGTGACTACCTTGTCAGCTGGCTTTCAACTTACATCGATACAGTACTGTCTCGCTCATAGTCTTGTTTGTAACCAGAGATTAATAAAGTATAATGGAAGCTTGTTTTATGAGCTATGCCTCAGTGGCCCATTGTTGGAATGGATTAAAAAGTTATTGGATACTGCAACTAGCCGTTGTCTGACAGAAGGCTGAACAAAGCTGGAAGCACTGATATGAACAGTGCCACCTGCCTGCCAAGCGAAAATTGTCTGTATTGAGCTGTGCCAGCCCTGTTCCTGTCATCCTGTGACCTATGCCATTTAATGGGAGTTGTCGGAGAGAAAGTTGGGCTTTCAGAAACTATAAAGGCAGCTGTCAGGTGTACAGACATGCGATACCAAGCAAACAGCATGCAGCCTCGTACAATGCTCAATCCACACCTGGAATCCGGCCACCTGGCTTCAATGCTTCTGCTGGAGTGTAGGGAAACCTCTCTAGCTTTTATGGAGGAGCCCCCTAATTTTCTTACAGCAGGCAGTACTTTTTTTATTTTGCCATGCTTGTTTAATTGTCTGTGCTTTAAAGGGCAACTCCGGCGATTTTTTGACCATGTCGAGCTAATAAAGCATGTAGGTTCCCGAGACCCTCCTGTGACGCGCCCGATAGGAGAATTGTTCCGCAAATTCGAAAATAATTTTAAGTAAGCAAAAAAGCGCAAAAACGAAACCGAAACCTGAGCAAGCAGCCGAGCGAACCTCTGCATGTGACGTCACGAATGTATCCCCGGCGGGGAAGGCGCGCAACGCATGCCAGTCTCGCCCGCGGGGTGAACAAAACCGGCGAAGAGCAGACGCTCAGCTTATTCGTGACCGCGCCGGACCTTCGGGGACCTTCGGGTGACATTGCATGTAAGCTGCACCACCTATTCGGATCTGTCAAACAGTGGCAGTTATGATTCAGAAGAATTCATTAGCCACGAATTGCCGTCCTCCACCACTAGAGCCAGCACCCATGCGCAACATATCGACCAAGGGTAGCCCTAACCACTGATATACGCGCTGCTTGCTATTTTAGGTGTTTTATCCCTCTCAGGGAACCGCTTCGCATGCTCACTGTAAGATGTGGAGCACGACTTTCTGCATTTGTATCCCACAAGAACGCCGCAGACAGTCCAAAGCACCGACCGATGCATTTGTTTACATCGGCAGGTACAGCGACCACTTGTACGTCATTCGCTTGAGATAGCTGCTCATCGGTGACATCAATTAATGTCAGAACATATCAAAACACGTAGATTTTGTGCATGTAAGCACCGTTACATCACTCTGGGTCACGCTGATACGTGCGACCACGCACCTTCGGAAACAGCGAGCGGGAGACCGTATAGTAGGGAAGCGTTGTGCAGCCTGCTTATTATTCTTCGTATTCTCTTCATGCTCACAATTAGTGTTCCGTAAAGTAGACATAGATTGGGACATTGCGCGTATGATCGTTCATTTAGAGAAGTATGATCGTTCATTAGAGTTTTCTCGCGGAAACGCCGATGTCATGAAGTATGACATCGTTGTCAGCTGAACGAGACGGTTGTTTACGCATGCTGTATCGAAGGGGCCTCCGCTTGCTGCCCATTTGGGATACGAGGCAAACAGTGCACCTCGTAAGCTAAATAATGAGTCAGCATAACAATGGGTAATAATACACCCATGGATTTGCGTAGTGTCACATTTCATTTAGGGAAGCGCCGGCGAGTGCGACTGGCCGCATTCGAGAATGGCAACGTATACGGATGTTGATTGCGCGTCGTGTTGTCGCTTTTAGCTTTTTGCCTGTGCACTGTACGAAATGAGGAATGGTTTATTTCAAATCCGTATGGTCAAAACTGAACTACAGAAGCAGCTTTCCTCATCCTAATAGCTTAATTAGCTTCATATCAGTCCGCCAGCAGCAGACGCACGAACTTGGCCACTGTGATAGGCTTAACCTTGGCTGAACGCCATCGGCATCGGCTCAAACTGTGTTTGCGGATGGCGAGGGCTGAAGTTCGTGCAGCCAACAACGCAACACCGCTTTCCACCCCGTATCACTTGCCCGTCCACAGGGAATGCAACTTCTCACGACAGCAACATCTCACACCAAGCGCTAGCTCACGATCGTCGACTCCTGCACGCTCTCGTCGCTGTCGTCTGCATGATCCCGGCATGCTCTGTGTGGACCATTCCTGACGTCATGCTCAATGTGGCCTATAACTGAGGAGGGGGTAAGGTAGGGTGCTTGAGGCAATAAATTAAAGTAATTTGTAAAAAAGCTGTGCAACTCTCAAGCCTGCTTTTTTTAGGACATGACGGAGGTATTCAGAGGAACAGACCCAGCGAATTTCAGCGACATCCGTTGACATCGAATAATCGCCGGAGTTGCCCTTTAAGACATTAGAAGGGCTAATTGTTGGGCTCATTGGTCTTGCATTGCTGATGTGGGAAATTAGCACAACAAAAGACAACGCGCACTGGTAGCAAAGGCAAAGACAAGCACTACTTAAAACTTTAATAGCAGCAATGGTTTCACATATATGGGGCTGTTTTATTTTATCGTTAACCGCATTTTAAAAAATCACCCGTGACGTGTAGACAACTGTACTTCTTGAGCTAGATTACCCTAAAAGGCAGACGTTATTTGCACAAAAAATGACTGAATATTTTACTAGTGAACAATATTTTGGTAATTAACTTTTAAACTAATTAATGTACAGCACATATTGCAATTTACGAATTGTAGCCAGTACCTTGTAAAGTAATATGCACTTGGAACGAATTCTGAGGATGATACCAGTTTCGAGATAGGCATTCTCAAAGTTTGCGACGAAATGCATTGTTCCAGTAACTTTGGAGCTCGAATGGATAAAAAGGTGTTTTTAGTAAAAAAGTAAGTGGAACAACAGTGGCAGCTTTATGGCAAGTTTGCCTGCAGTTATCTCAATACTGGTGCTACTTTCAAAATTTGTTCCAAGTTGATGTGACTTGAGAAATCACTGGCTTCAATTCGTGTATTGCATTAAGAGTGCTGACATAATTAGCTAAAAAGCTTATTAGTTATATTTTGGTAATTAGTCAAATATGCTTATTATTTTCCAGTGTAAGTAGTGTATACAATTTCAAGTATTCCAGCTCAATAAGTATATCTGGCCAAATGCCACAGGCAGTTTTTAAAGATTCTGTTAACGTTAAAATATCCAGTATATCACCTTCCATGCATGCACACAATAAGTACAGCACCATCGCAGGAAGAACATGTGCGCATCAAAGATAATTTTGTGAGAAGTCATTTTCTGAGGTAAGTAGTGCAATTGTTGCCTCACTTCTACAACAGTCTCTCTTTTTTATAAAATAGGCTCCCAGAACAGGTCTTGAAGTGTTATCGCTCCTGCCTAAAATGTTTTTCTCCGAGAAACGAGCCCCACTTACGGGGGAATGCGCGAAAAGTAAGTAAAAATCACCGACGATTACAATACTTCCTAATGCAAAATTTGAGCGCAGCTCAATACGTGTCTTCATTTCGCGATTTATTAAGGCATTGCACCGATCACCACACCGACTGGCAGAGCCACGATGCACGGTGTTACAAATATACGTATAAACTGGCCACACAGTTGCCGGCAACTGCAGCTTATGCAACCATAATATTTACGAGGAAACTCTTGCGGTGAATGCTATGCACGAAGATGAGCTTTCTGGTTTTTTTTTTCTTTCTCCCGCACTGCCGGTGCTGCGGATGTGCGGACGTGAGCGCCATCTGGTGGGGCATGGTGGCTGCCTCCACTTTGCTCATGCTACCGCTGCACCCTCCTCCTCCACTGCTCCACGCGCTCTCACCGCCTTTCATCCCCCGCTGCACTCCACATTGGCTTTTTCATCCCTTCGCTGTGCTTGTTCGCTCGGTTAATCCGAGGCATGCCGACACTCAACGCAGGAATGGGCGCCAAAGAGCTGCGCTCTAAAGGAGGACAAGGACTCGCAAGGCCAGGTTACTGAGTGTGGTTGTGAGACAGCCATTCTGGGCAGCCGCAGTAACACTTCAAGACTTGCTCTGGAAGCCCATTTTATCAAAAGGAAGGGAGATTGTGGTATAAGTGAGCCTTCATTTGCACTACTGAACTCGGAATATAACTTACTGCGCAACTGTCTTTGATGTACACTGTGCTCTGCCTGCGATAGTGCTGTATAGGTACTTATTGTGCGCATCCTTGATAAGGTCATACATATGTGACATGTTTCCTGCTATTAAACAGTTTCAAGTAGCACTTGTCTTTCTCTTCCCTTAAGTGTGTTTTTTCTTGTGCTAATTTGCCTTATCACCAATCTAGGACATATGTTTAGGGAAGTACAGAGATTCTTATTCGGGGAAACCTGCTTGCTGGAGATTGGCCACGTATGACAGCCTACAAATGTTTTGGCCCTTTGTTCACCCTGCTCATGAACCTAGCAAATATCAGGAGCTATTGTGTAGCTACGTGCGCTTCTGTGAAACTCAATTTCAAATTATTGTGTGTATTGAGCCATGTCGCTGCAAGTAGGAAAGAGGCAGAAAGAATGTAGAGAAAAGCAGGGACCATAGCCAGAAGTGAAAATCCTGTAAGGAGAGTTGTGTGCCTACACAAAACTGGCATTCGGGGGGCACATTCGGTACATCGAATGATGCGCACTCAGGGATGTATCTAGGTCATGTGGCACCCAAGGCCTGTATGTCTTGCCTGTATGTCTTCTGTCACCCCCTACCCACCACCCGACGGTATTATTTATTTGATACCCTCAAGATACATGTGAGTACATTATAGAGGGGAGGGGTGAAAAAGAAAACCAGTTCAGCAAATATAGCAGAAACAAAAAGGCATGTGTAGAAGGAGTAGAGTATACTAGAAAATGGCAAAAATACACAAAATGCATAAAAAATACAAAAAATATGGTGAAAAGATAAATAGGCATTATTAAAAATCAACAAAACAAAATACACTTACGCAATAACAAAGGCAAGATTGCAGTGTTACGATAATGTTATTTAATACATTTCTAAAGGGGGTCTTGAATGTTAAATGTTGATGCCGGTGTAGATTATTCCATTCATTGGAAGTTGTGGTTGTAGCCAGAAGTCCTTTAGGTTGGGTGTTTTTTTTTGCAAAAAGTTTAAAAAGGGTGCTCCGAGGAAGCCACAGAGTTTAAAGGGAGTGTGCCTAAAATTTCGGGAAAGGACGTGTTTGAACACAAGCACAGCCGCCTAACCTACGCACACCCCAATATAAGCCTGTAAATCACAGACGAAAGTTCAACGTGCAGTATTAAAAAGACGTAAGTACTGGCCACTGCCTTTTCGTATGCTGACAACGGTTCATTTCAGTTAAGTTACTGTCTCTTATAGCCAGCTTAAAACAATTTGGAGAAAGACAAGTCGACTTTTCAATCATTGGCTCCTGCTCTTGTTCTCATGTTGCTCATCTATTTTTGGTAAGCAGTTCATGCAGAAAACGGCGCCGGAAGAATCTCGATTTGAGTGCTGTTTAAGTCCTCAGGCTACTGCCAGACGTTCCAGTCAACAAATGTTGAAATTCAATATTTTACCATAAGTGCTATGGTAAAAGTCATGCAAAGAAAAAAAAAAAAGCTAGCGGGTTGCACCCCAGAAAATACTCCTGTGGCCTCTGTCTATTTTTAAATAGTGTTTTTTATGTTTATGCTTTGATTATCCGCCTAAACTGCCGATCGAATGTTTAGACCGCGCAGGGAAAGTTCGCAGCACGCTGGACTGAGCTCCATCGGCCGGCACTGTAAAGGTTGTGTTTTAGAACCAGAGTGTTGAGCTGTTTCTCGTGAATTTTTATGAACGAAACCAGCTGAAAAAAATGTCGCAGTTTCACCCGAAAGGCGATGCATCAATTGCGATGGCAAATTAGTAGGGAGCTGTACGCAGTAAGGATAGTAGTTTTATCAGCTGTATAAACTTTGAATGTAGCAGCACCAGCTACGCGCAGAACTGCTGTCGACGCCGTCAACATTTTGCCCGCGTTCGCACCGAACGATCGCGGCGTTGGTGACTGTTGCGGGTGCTACTGGCGGCGGCTCGGAGGTTTTCGACGAGATCAGAACGAGACACTGTTCGAGCAGTGTCTGAAGCCTTTACCACCTTCTCGCCTCGCAACGTGTTTATATAAATACACATTTGGTGCCGCAGCTAAAAGTCGCCTCCCCTCCCTCCCGTTCCCCCATGGCCTTTCGCTCGACGAAGTCGCGTTAATTTGCTCTCTGCCGTGCGTTCGCTCCCCGTGAAAGCACGCGTCCCTCGCGCGCTGTCACTCGCACGCACAGCATACGGCGCGGCGACGATTTCATCGCTGTTGGAGTTCATACGCAACCTCATGGCGCCGACGACGCCGATGGCATAAATCCGCTTGGAGTGTCCATGTAATTGCTATCGCAATAAAAGTAATTTCAAAGGAGCGCCAGAAGTGTCCTAGCATAGAGAACTAAAGCAGACCATCGCAAACACTGGGAGGCAAGCGCATGCAGCCCCGACTGTAGCAGACGACAGACGCGAGTACTAGCCCTGACTGTTGATGTTGCTGTTTATTGGCATCCCCTTTGAAACAGGGCGGAGCCATAAGGTCACCTAGCCTGCTTGATTTAATCAGGTTTTACTGCATCCATCGCCATCTACTATATTGCGTATCTGATCTAGATCTAACTTTCATGTTTAATCTCACTATATTGTACCGTTACCTTCATTTGCAATGACTGGTCCTATCAATGTCTTCCCTGCTTTTTTTTTTTACTTAACTCTAAACTTGTCTTACTTATCTCGACAGCTGACTAGTTAATTCTTCCATCTTCTTTGAATCTAACACTTCTGGAAGGTGGACACTACAGTCTCGCTGGTTGGATATCATGACATTTTATTACGGTGTGCCGGGTCGTTTCTGGGCTTTTCTTTTGCAACACACACATGCCTCATCCTGTGGCGCAAATTTGCTCCCATGTGTTTTTATCAGGCAGGCAGCTCGGGCCTCAAATAATAAGACACTGTCCTTTGCGTTATCATATAGATTTTTCTCCTGATTTCTTTCTTGCCGGGTTTGTAAATCTCCATGGTATTTTTTGTTTCTATCCTGTTCATTCAATTTGCGGATCCCTCCGCTAGGTCAAGATGGGGCGCTGCGGTCAGGGACGTGGGGACCGTTCAGCTGTCGAGATACGCAAGGAGGCGTTTTGAGTCTTCGAGTAAAGAAAAAAAAAAGCAAGAGAATGATAGAACCGGAGTCATTACGTTCATAGGTTACGCCGTTCCATGTGTTCTTTGCAAAGATCCCTCGTGTTAGCGCGCCTTAATTATTCGGGATGCCATAAAAAAAAAAAAAAGAGCTCAGCGATGGTGTTTCGGCCCGGGCCTCAATGCAATTCGGGGCACAAATCAATGCCGGAAAAAGCGTCTCTTTTCCGTGCGGCGGCGTGCAAACAGCAATTTGCGAGTGGGCTATCCTGGACTGATAGAGCTCTACAGCAGAATTCCGCTGTGTGTGCACTGTAGAGGACGTGTTCTGCAGCGAAATGAAGCCCAACAGGAAGGTCTAATTCTACAGTTCCCATGGAGGCAGCAGCAGCAACGCAGCGATGCTCAACAAGCAGGGATGCCTGCGATTTGCCAAGGGAGAGACAGTGCTGCAGCAGAAGTGCCTACTGACGTATCCGAAGAATGGGATTTTGGAAGGCTTCGATCTGTCTTCTGTAGCCGTCACAGTTGCTGCACAACTTGAATGCTTTCGAATTAACCGGGCTAACGTATGTTTAGCACAATGTACACCCGACCACAAAAGTTTACGGACCACAGGAACTCGGCAAACGTTAAATTCCAGAGCAGCTTGTATCAGTAGCCAGTAAAACTACATACGACAATGTTGTTAGCGTATTCTAGTCGTGGCCCGAAATGCAAATACCAGGCCGTGTTGTGAGGCTGCGGAGATATTCAGCTTTTTCTAAAATTTCATGGTCCATAATATTTTGTCGCCGGGTGTACATGCATTCAAAGATTGTAAGCAGCTTGCCACAAACTGGCTGCCAAGCATTGCACAAAACTACCTGATTAGCTACAATATGTTTTTTTTTTCATCACAAGGTGTAATTTCCTTTTAAAGGGGCTCAACTAAGCTGCAAGAAAAAAAAAAAAAAAAGACGCTGAAGCCTAGCCTTACGGCACCATCCGCCACAGAGTCACGGATACTGTTGCTGACAAAGTTAAGTGTTATAAGGCCATGAAACAGTTCCACTCAATTTCTCTACAACATTGAGAAGATACATATATTGTCGCAACGTCAAAAACAGGTCGCACAGCACTGATCAAGAGGAATAGCAGCAGGTCGCCTTTTTAATACTGCGCGCTACCGGGACTTCTTCACTGCGCGTTGATAAAAACGCTCATCCATACTCGCATTGTCCTCTTCTTCATTGGAGTACAGGCAGGGCATTTGCGTCCCTCCGAAGGAAGCATCAGGTCGCCTTTTTAATACTGCGCGCTACCGGGACTTCTTCACTGCGCGTTGATAAAAACGCTCATGCATACTCGCATTGTCCTCTTCTTCATCGGAGTACAGGCGGGGCATTTGCGTCCCTCCGAATGAAGCATCGTCCCGATGCGCAACTTAAGCGTATGAGGGTGGTGTACAAAGGCACAGATTAACGCAGGCAGAACAAAATAACAAAAAAGAACAAACAAAACTTAGTTCGACAGATACAGCTTCATCCGCACCACATGCACTATTTCGGGTAAATGCTTGCGGCGACTGGAGCTATTGTCAATGTCAGGAACGACCTCGTAGGTCACGTCGCTCAGGCGTCGGATCACTCTGTACGGCCCAAAGTACCGTCTTAGCAGTTTTTCGGAAAGTATAGCTATGACGGCGTATGGGTATCTAAACCCATACTTTATCGTCGGGAGTGTGGAGAACGGACCTGTGTCGAAGATCGTACCGTTGTGCATCTTGGTCTTGCTGATGGCAGATAGGTACGCGGGAGAGCTGTCTGGTTTCTTCGGCGTGCTGAGTAAATTCGTTAACGTCGGTAGGTATGTCGTCACACTCGTGCGGCAGCATGGCATCCAACGTCGTCTTGGCTTCGCGACCGTGGACCAAGCTGAAGGGTGTCATTCGAGTAGTTTCTTGTCGAGCGGTATTGTATGCGAAGGTTACGTAAGGCAAAATCTGATCCCAGTTCTTGTGTTCCACGTCGACGTACATGCATAGCATGTCCGCGAGGGTCTTATTAAGGCGCTCAGTTAGTCCTTTGGTCCGGGGATGATATGCGGTTGTTTTCCGGTGGCTTGTAGTCTGAGAACCGAGTCAAGGAGTTCTGCAGTGGAGGCAGTTCCCCTGTCTGTGATGACTACTTTTGGCGCGCCGTCCCTAAGGATGACGTTTTCGATGAAAAAATGAGCTGCTTCGGCTGCTGTGCCCCGCTGCGTAGCTTTAGTCTCCGCGTAGCGCGTTAGGTAATCGGTTGCGACAATGATCCATCTGTTGCCGGCTGTAGAAGTTGGAATAGGGCCCAGGAAATCCATTCCAACTTGGGCGAGAGGCTGTCCTGGTACCTCGACTGGATTTAAGAGACCTGCAAGCTTGCCGGGAGGTGCTTGGCGTCTTTGGCAGTCGGCACATGTTTGTACATGGTGTTTCACAGCAGCGGGTAGCTTTGGCCAATAGTACTTGCGTCGGAGTCGGGACAATGTTCTCGTGTAGCCTAGATGACTTGAGGTGGCTTCATCGTGGCATGCATTTAGTATTTATTTTCGAAGTGATACCGGTATGACAAGCAGGTACGTGCTGACGCTGGCAGAAAAGTTCTTATAGAGAACATCATTCCGCAGACAAAACGACGGCAGTCCCCTGGCATAGAGTCGCGGGACGTCTTTACTTCGGCCTTCCAAGAAATGAATAAGTAGCAGCAGCTCTGGGTCGTGGGGCTGCTCCTGTGAAATGGCGACGGCGTCGACGACTCCCAAAAATGCAGCGTCCACGTCCATGTCATCGGTACCTGCGGACTCGACGGGTGACCGCGAAAGGCAGAAAGTGTGCCTCTTCCCTGATTTGTAAATTATGGTCATGTCGAACTCCTGAAGCCGAAGACTCCAGCGCACCCGATGGCCATGTGGGGCTTTCAGGTTAGTCAGCCAACAAAGAGAATGATGATCGCTGACAACCTAGGTCCATTGATGAAAAATGACGTGCATGCCGCAGCCTGTCCAGCGAATCGTCTATGCGTGGCAGCGGGTAGACGTCTTTCTTCGTGACTTGGTTTAATTTGCGGTAATCAATGCAGAAGCGCAAGCTGCCGTCTTTCTTTTTGACTAAGACCACGGGTGACGGCCAGGGACTGTTCGAAGGCTGTATCGCGTCATCCTCGAGCATCTTCGTCACTTGCTTTTCAATCTATTCACGTTCCTTTGGAGCTACACGGTAGGGGTTCTGTCGAATCGGCCTCGTGGTAACATCCGTGATTATACGGTGCTTAGTCAGTGGTGTTTTTTGACCTTTGACCTAGTCGAAAAGCAATCTTTGAACTGGTGTATCAGTTCCAAGAGGCGCTGTCTCTCGGAAGGCGACAGGGTGGAGCTGACGTCGACAATAATAGCCCCGAGAACGACCTACAGGGGCGCTGCGAGCGCCGCTTGCGTGACGCCAGGGCACGGACTCGCGCCTGTCGTCTGCTGCCATTCGGGCGCCGTCCGGGTGCTTTCTGCAGTGTTTCCGTTTGTTCGCTGTCGTTCCCTGAGCTTGTATACTTATGACGGTCATCTCAAGTACATTTCACGACGTCTTAATTCGCGCAAACTTATTTAAAGAGCTTATTTCCTAGACAACAATTTATTTCTCAAGGACAATGTTGCAGTGCCAGCCGAAGGAGTTAAGACAAGCCCATTGCGTGTTTTTCATACGCGAATCTATACTTTGCAGATTGAGAGACTAGTAAAAAAGCATAAATACCACGTGACTAATAAAAGTATAAACACATAAACGTAGCACATAAGAATCCAGTTAGGATACCATACCTCCATATGACTGCTACATTTACCTTGATTTTAACCCATTAAAACGTGTTTGCTTATGACGAGTATAGCTCATGGTATAATATCTATTTTTTCATTTCTTCATAGAAACTCTCGGCAGTAGCACGAGGACCTGACAGTGAAGTTTAGATGCAACCAGCACCACTTTTTCCTTTAACTGCTTATCAAAATTAGGCCGTTCTTCACCGGTTAATATCAAGTGGCGGTAATTTGAAGTAAAGCTAATTGAGGCTTACAGCTATTTGCAGAATACGCAAAGGAATGTATGAATATTTATTCACTGTTCCGTGCTACACGTTCAACTCACTTGTGCAATTTACTGCTGCTTGTTTCTCGAGGAACAGACATCACGAATCTGTTTGGCGAACTGACACAGGCTGCTCGGCCCAAATTTTTTAGTGAGATAAGCATTTTGGACCGTATGGCTGCAGCTAGAAAGAAGCCGAAGCCTCATTCATTAGCAGTATGAGGCTTATTGAAGATATCATTATTCCCCTGTGGAGGTCAAAAATCAAGTGGATTCATTTGAGGCTTGTGGTGTCTCCTCTACGAGGCGGGTATGTGAAGTTCTATTTTATGTATTCACGAAGCGAATAGTTATCAGTTTGTGTAGTTAAACAACGCAGGATCGAGACATGGTGAGGCAGAAGGCGTTTGAATTTTCCTCTTCAGCGCAGCCTAAGCTGCGCTGTATAGCCTCGAGTATACCTTAGGCATTGCAATTAGGGCTTAAAAACTGCTTCATGGTTTCAATTCGAAGTTCTAGTGAACTGATGGGTTTCGCGAATAATGCGTGCCTCGCCATAACCACAGTCAGTAGATTTAGTTGCGTAAGGGCCGTGCCATGATGTCGATAGGGGCAACTGAGAGTCACTATGAAACATTTTCTCGCTTGCAATTGATAGGATCTCGATCTTAACCACGAAACTGTTCTTTCAGATGATCGCTGTTATGGTATTCGTGAAGTATATACATACTATACGTGACGCGCCGTCGTGTTAACAGCCAAAAGCAATGCGTTTTCTGGGTGCCTGTTTCAGAGAACGGTGAAAGTATTAGCAAACGTTTTCATGCCCAAAATGCGCGCCTAACTCTTCCTTTTATGCATTAATAAAGTAGCCATATTTGACTAGAACAACTGACCATAGTAATAAGAATCATCATAAAAGATGCGCTGTGCAGTTTCCTTCTAACACGCATTTATAATATTGACAATAAATACCAATACCAAGATTTTTCTTGTAAAATGCAATGTCTCTTATAGCTAAACACTAAGGGAATGTTAAGTGTGTTGCGGAGCATCATACACAACTTCGTGCGTTGAAATTGCAGACATTCTTTTTACGGAAAGTTTATGGACAGACACTGCGCATATACGCATTGCGAAACCAGTAGACCCTTTCAATGCTACATACCTTGCAATATCCACGCCGCAAATTTTCACGACTCGCGGTTTTGAAGAAGAAACTGCCGTTCAGGCATAACAGTAAAAAGAAGCCGACATATCATTCAATAAGTACGGCTCGAGCCACCGATACCCCAAGCATACACGAACGCGCCCAGCAGCCGAGCGAGCGCCGTCCTGGCCGTGACGTCACTCGTAGAGGGCGCCACTCCAACTTCTCGCCGCTAATACTGGCTCCGCGATTGCACAACCTTAGCCGCTAGTCAAAGGTGCGTTGAGAAAAAGAGAATACATGCAAACATGCATGTGACACGATCATTCACAATAAATGTCAGTCATTGCCGCAGTAAGAGTCCTACTATCTCACACTTATGGCACGCCAATTTCAGAGCAATGAAACAATAAAATACTGGCGAAAGATACCACCCTATAGCTCCCGCTGGAACAACCTGTAGGGCTACTCGGGAAACGCGGTGGCCGCATTTTGATGGGGTCGAAATGCACAAATGCCCGTGTACTTGGATTTATGTGCATGGTAAGGAACCTCAGGTGGTCAAAATAATGTGGAGCCCCCCACTATGGCCGGCCTCACCAGATCAGAGTTTTGATACTTAAAATCCCATCATTTTTATTACGGTGTAACCATGGCAATATATATATATATATATATATATATATACATTGTCGCCGTGATGTTCCGTATAAAGTTCAAACACGATAACATCGTCGCTGCGCGCCGCTTATAAGCTGTATGTGCTTGCGAGCCTCAGCCGATGATCGCGGCTCAATCTCGCGCGCGCGAGGGAAGGGGGAGGCGTTCAACTCTGGCGGCTGCTGCTTACGGCGCGGTCTCGCAGGCGCCGTATCTTGAAAGCGATATGCGACGTGCACAAAGTGCGCGCCCGCGCGGCCCTCATCTTCAAAGGGATCTGCAATGTGGACAAAGTGCGTGGAGTGATGGTAGCTTCGTATGCGGTGTGCTTTCGGCGTTTAGTTCGCGTTGAAACGAGAGACGGCACGAAGGTTAATTCGCTCGCTGCTGCTGCCGCGCTTCCTAACTCCAACATTTTCCCAGCGAGTTTCCGCGGTCATCGAGCGAGATGTGTTCATGTTTACTCGTGCGCGCGTGACACCGCGCTTATTAGGTGACCCGTAAAAGAGCGAGGGATTCTGTGATGCGCCGTCTGCTCGCGGTTTCCGGTTCGAGGAAGCGCAGCCGCCGCCACCGCTTCGCCATTGAAGACTATTGATGCGCTTGCAGTCCGGCTTTCTCACACTCGAAGATTACCCAGTTGCAGGCGCCAAGCAACACCATGGTCGGCTGTTCAGCCGTTGCCTGCTCAAATTAAAGCGTTAAAGGTAAACTCATGTAACTACTGCCTTGCAGCATCCCTTGCTGAGTCAGCTGGGCACAAGCATCGGAGGCACTGCTGCCACTTCCAAAACTGAACCATCACCGAACAAAAAGAAAATGAACGTACAGTGCCACTTATCAGGCGGCGATGAGCTGCGTAAGGGCCGACACGGAGTGTTTCCCCAAGATATTTCTCTAACATTGACTCAAGCAACAATAACTATTTCAGTACTCGCATGCACATATAGAGATATCGTGAAACATTGCTTAACGGCGCAAATTTAAACGGGACACAGCGAGATACATAGAACTCGTAACCAACTAGCCCATCTTAGTTATTTGAATACACATAGAGATAATGCGCAGTCGTAATATAATATAATAATAATACAATATAATATAATAATACTTTATTAGCAGACTTTCATTGGCATCAATACATGATAGGCCTGCCAAAGCCGCATTGGGCTTGAAGGGTGCAGCCGACAGGCAGCGTTTACACAACCGCTATATTGCAGACACAACAGAATATGCAAAAACGTTTTTTGGCAGGAATAAGCAAGTGAAGGAAAAAAAAAGGAAGAACCCTAACAGCAACGAGGACGGAAATAAAAGACAAAGAGAACAAACGTAACTTAGAAGGAAATGTAGTGTGAGGTGGCACTCGCAATACAAAGCAACGAAATGGCGATTATGTTGTTATACAATATTGAAAAACCGTCGATTTTTTCGCCCTGAGACCAGTAATAACATCTGAAAATGAAAAGAGCACATGATACGAAAATACATATGACGCCAGTAGGGTACAGGACGCCCAAATAAAAAACAAACTAACAAGTTACTGTCTTCACAGTATATTCTTACACTTCGGCACCTGTATGATGCAGTCACCAAACCATATGTCGTCCTCTTAAGGCGTTCATATCACATAGTTATCTATGATTAGAGTGAACCTGCAAGGGAAGGCCGAGGGCTAAAATACTAAATACTAATGCGACGAGGATTTTGCTTTAGTTTAAATTTTGTTTTCACGCGAAAGGCACTTGCTGGTAGTTAATTGAGACAGGAGGGTATGAAGTAATTACGAGTGCGCTGACCGTATCTGGTAGAGCAGCGGATCACCCGAAAGCGATCTTTAGGACGAAGACAGCGCGCAGGAACATATTCGACCTTATACTTGTTTGACCAAAAATGCATCAGGATAGCCGTTTCTTTGAGAAGGGCGTTAAAATTTGAGCACCTTAAAGCCTCGAAGAGGTCAATGCCTGAAGGTAATCCTAAGTCGTAGCTAATTATTTTCAGAATAGATCGAAGGATAGAGTTTATTCTGTTTTTCCATCGAATCGCGCAGTGACCGAACACCGTAATTCCATAACGAAGTATACTATAACCCAGTGCTTGTAGAACCATTTTACGAACTGATAAAGGCATATAATATCTAATCTTGTATAAGGTACCTGAAACTGCAGGAAGCCTTGAGCATACGTAAGCTAGGTAGGAATTCCAGGCGAAGTCACTGTCAAGTAAGACATCCAGGTATTTAACAGATGAAACGAATGGGACGGGTGTACAGGTGCAAGGAGAACAAGATGAAGGGTGCGCCAGTAGTGGAAGGTTTAAACTTTCTTCAAGGGATTGTGGAAACAAATAAGCTGTGTTTTGGAGACATTCACTTTTATCACATTTAAACAGAACCAGTTCATAGCGCTATTCGTTGACTATTGTAAAAGGGAGATAGCACCTGAAAAACGAGAATGTTCAGACAATATAACAGTGTCGTCCGTGTACTGGAATAAAACGGCAGGAATAGCAGCGGCGAGGTCATTTATATATAGATTAAAAAAACGGACTTACTATAGATCCCTGAGGTACTCCGGCTTTAATTACGGTTACATTGCTTCGGGGCTGTCCTATGGAGACTAGTTGTGTTCTATCGTCTAAAAAGTTACTCAGCAGCTTTAAAAAGGCCCGCGAAATCCAACCAATGAGAGTTTAGATAATAGAAGGCTATGGCATACACTGTCGAAAGCTTTGCTAGCGTCTAGGAAGAGAGCGCAGACAACCTGGTTAGCTTCGAAAGCTGAATTGATAAGATCTGAAATGTCCTCCAAGAGAACCTGCGTGCCTTTACCTGGTTAAAAACCGTACTGCGTACTTGAAATAATGTTATTGGCATCTAGAAACTTAGACATCGCTTGCAGCAGATGTTTTTCTAATGTTTGAGAAATACACGGTAGAATTGAGATTGGCCGATAATTTCCGTATTTGTTTGGTGCACCTCCCTGGAACAGGGGCATTACTACGGCCTTTTTCATGTCTGTAGGAATAATACCACTGGCTACAATATGATTCAACAATGTTAATAGTACACACTTAATAGCATCAAAATTTCTGCGCAACTCGTCTACAGAAATGCCGTCAACGCCAGGTGATTTATTAGATTTTAAGTTAAAAAGAATTGATCTGACATCAGATTCCGAAAAAGAAGGAAGCTGCGCGGATTGGCATACGCTGTCATTTAGAGTGCAGAAATCAGGGTGCGGTTTAGCAGTGCCAGAGACGCGTGAAAAGAATGTATTAAATTCATTTGTAACTGTTGCCCCGTCTGAAGAAAAAGGGGGAAATTAAATTATGGGGTTTTACGTGCGAAAACCACGATGTGATTATGAGGCACGATGTAATGGGGGACTCCGGAAATTTCGACCACCTGGGGTTCTTTAACGTGCACCTAAATCTAGTACACGGGTGTTTTCGCATTTCGCCCCCATCGCAATGCGGCCGCCTTGGCCGGGATTTGATCCCGCGACCTCGTGTTCAGCAGCCCAACACCATAGCCACTGGGCAACCACGGCGGGTAAGAAAAATGGGAAATAATTGATAGCTGATGACCACCACGTCTAGGCGCCCCTCTTAATTCATTTGCGAGAGATCACGTCTTTTTCATGTCTGAGCGAGCCGTATTGAATTTGTCGCGCATGTGGTTTCGCTTTTCCAACCGAATCATGGAATTCACGCGATTTCTACACATCTTAAATTTCAGCAGCAGCTCAGGACGGTTAGGAGCCCGTTTTGCTTGGGCCCACATAAGGTCTTTTTTCCTTAATTACCGCTAATATTTGTGGCGACAGCCATTTTTCTCTTCTCGACGCAACCTGATATTTATAGAGTGGGTACATTTGTTCCTATAAGTCTGGAGCTACCTGGACAAAACGGTCGTATAAGTTAGCTGGATAGACTGTGTATAGGAGGGACTGCCTGTCATGCTTTGCGATGCATTCGTCAAAGAGTCTTGTATCAGCAATGGAAATTTCCTTTTTTGTGCTGTTGGCATTCGAAGGTTTAGACTAGTCTACGAGACGACAGCAGACGAAATAATGATCGGCGAGCTTGGTTTCAACCACAGCTGCATGTGCCGTAAGATCGGAGCATCGGACATTAATATGGTCAATGCAGGATTTGACCAACTTTCCAGATAAAAATTCTTCGGCGTTGTGTGGTGTATTGCGTCTTCTAATCCCCATTTCGACAGAAGGTCGAGATAGTCAGCGACCGGCGGCAGAGTCGGGCGGAGGGTATCATTGTTGATGTCTCCTAGCACACAAACGTTTTCGTCAAGAGAAAGGGACGATAATGCTGTGTCAAGTTCTGATAGGAATAAGCGTACATTGCAACAAGGGGGGCGGTAAATAGACAGCACAACTATTGACAACGCAGATCAGCATAGTCGCAAAGCAACCACTTCAGCTTGCGAAAAGGAAAGTGGTATTTTTGATACAGACCACATATCCTTCAGCAATATGGCAACGCCCCCTCCCCTACGTAGTGTGCGCGTGTATAATTATAGTTGATACCCGGGTATAGAATAAGAAGCAATGGTATCGGCGGAAACATTTATTTCTGACAAAACAAAGACGTCACAACTAGATAGCAAAGGCGAAGCACAGAAATGATTCCAGTGTTTTCGGATGCTACGGATGTTAACATGGATGGCTGCGAAAGCATTACCGGTATTAGAAGTAAAAAGGTTATGAACTTCCGAAGCCACCAAACGAGAGTGAGGTGGCAACATCCATATTTAGACAAGTTTTTCGAGGTCATTCAGAGTATCAATGCGAATGAGAGGGGCACCTTCAATCCTTCTCGCCAGCTCCCTTCCGTTGCGTATCCAGACAAACTTGTAATCCTTTTCCTTTCCCCTCATGCGAGCCTGACGAAACAGGTCCCGGTTGGCACGCGTCAGATTATCATTGAAATATGAATGAGGGTTTGGATCCATGCCATCCAAAACAAGATTCCGGAGACCATTGCGAGCATCCAGCCATTTTTGCTTGACTGCTATGTTCTGTGTTTGAACGAGGATAGCTGGAACACAAGAAACTCTATACCAAGCTCTCCTGCCACTTGGCCAAGTACCGATAGAAGGTCCTCATTACGCTCAACAGGGAAACCATGGATTTCAAAATTGCACCTTCTCGTATACTGTTCAAGAGCATTGATCTCTGTGGCCATGCTGTGGATGACTGTAGCCTGACCGGAATCAGTCGAGGACAGTGTTTCGCACTGGGCGCGAAGCTGGCCAAGTTCAGCTTTACTATCCGACACCGCAGAGAGTACGGAGTCGTATTTTGCGGAAAAAAACTCGATAGACTTCTGAATTTCTCCTACAGTCACGGCCAACTTTTCTCCGGTGCTTTTGAAATTCAGTAGTTCTACTTTAACTGCAAGTGCTCCAACTGTTGTTGTGAGCTAATCCAGTTTTTGATTCAATGACGTCAACTGATGTGAGAACGAGGCATCACCTGTTGCTTCAGATTGCCTACATGTCTGGCAAGACCAAGCTTCGCGCCTTTCGGTCGCCATTTTAGTGTAGGCACGCTTAGCAACCGCCGAACAGCTTTTGCCGAGAGAGAGAGAGAGAATAAACTTTAATCGAAAGAGCACGCGAGCGTGCTACACAAGCTTATTTATTCGCAGTTTCAGACACTAAAGCTAACTTTTTGTCAAATACCCTACCTTCAATGCTTGTCAGTAACGCAAGGAAGTTTTGTAAAACTGTAACAAATACTAACGACAATGAAATTGTACTTCTTGACCCTGATGGCCTTTCCGTACCTGCCGGGATGTGTGCAACACTTTTGAATGAAAGCTTTGTCCGCAATTTTTCAGTTTCGTCTACTAGCACGTCTGTTTCTTTGTCAATGCGCAATTAGGAAACTACGTTTCCAATAGAGGTCTCAGCTCATGGCATTGTAAAATTTATTGAATCACTCCGAATGTACTCGGTTTGTGTTGTTGACAATATGAATTCAATATTTCTTAAAGAAACAACTAAAACTGTGCTCATCTCTTTTCTTGTGTAAAATATTTCAACCATCTTTGGATTAAGGTGTGGTGCCTCGTGCTTGGAGAGAGGCGGAGGTTGTTCCGCTACATAAATCAGGAAGCAAACAATTCGTCATTAACTACCGACCTATTTCTCTCACTTGTATACCTTGTAAGATTCTGGAGCATATAATCTTCTCTGATCTGGTCACCTTCCTAGATATAACTCGTTCTTTTGCAAGTCACAGCATGTATTTAGGAAATCGTTCTCATGTGAAACGCAGTTGCTCTGCTTTACCCATTCCTTGCACGCCATTCTACGTAGATCCTTGTTCAAGGATCGATTGTGTCTTTTTGGACTTTTCCAAGGCTTCTGACAAGATTAACCGCCACCTATTTCTCTACAAGCTTAGGATCATAAACATTTACAGCAGAATCCTTACTTAGATTTAGTTATTTTTAACTAATCGCTCGCAGCATATCGTTGCCAATAATTCTACCGTACCGTCGTCTCCTGTTACCTCTGGTATTGTGCCCTCTACTTTTCCTCATCTACATTAATGATTTACACGATTGTGTAAGCTCTTCAGTTCACCTCTTCGTAGATGACTGAGTTGTTTAACGCGAAATTTCAAGTAACCTAGACGTTGGTTCTCTGCAAACTGATATGTCTAATATTGCTCGTTGGTGCAGAACTTGGCACATAAAACTAAACACTAACAGATGCAATGTTTTATGCGTTTCACGCACTAACGGACCTCCTGTTATCTACACCCTAAATAATGCTACTCTAGAATCTGTTACTTATAAATACTTGGGAATTCATGTAATATCTGATCTAAGCTGGAAACATCACATTAACTACGTTATTAACAGGGTAACCGCATGCTACGATACTTACGACATAACTTTAGTCGTGCTCCTGTAAGTGGGAAACTAACAATGTATAAAACACTAGTTCGCCCAAAACTTGAATACGCATGCTCCATTTGGGACCCCTTTCAGTCACACTTACCTTTTTCTGTTGAAATGATACAGAACAACCCAGCACATTTTATATTATCTAACTACCATCTCACTATAGCAGTATCACGTCGATGAAACGCACCCTTTCCTCTTTCCTTTCAGTCACTTGTTTCATGTCGCAAAGCATGTCGTCTTGCGCTTTTGCATAAGATACGCCATCATCCAGTTTTGAAAGCTGAGTTCGTATGACGCCATCTTATCGTTCAGTCCGTTTAGATCACCACCACAAGGTACACGTTACTACTTGCCGCACTAACACTTTTGTTAGATTCTTTAGTCCCACGCACGTCCAATGACTGGAACCACCTATCCTCCGATATTGTTTTCATTTGTGACCATGACCTATTTTGTGCAACCATACGCAATTACTTGTTTGATGATCCGTGATGTGTTCCTTTTTTTTTGTTACGCTGTACTTCGCATTGTACTTTTATTCGAGCTTTCTGTTGTGTTAGCCTAACATTGCCTCCCCATATGTATTGTAGCTGTTATTAATATTGTAGATGTGGTTACATTTGATACTGTGTATGGTTATTTTATGTATTCCCCTCTGTGAAGCTCTGTGTGCTTGAGGGTAAAATAAATAAATAATTAAATCGCACAAGTGTGCCTACGTACATGGTAGTGCTGTAACGTAACTCATAGTGACACGTGACTTCGATAATTATTCAAGGGACCATCAGTTATTTGTTTAATTTGTTGCTTCAACAGGCGAGCTTAGAGAAATAATAAAACATACAAACCGAATGTCTGCGGAGTTTTGTTCTACTTCGTACCGTAGCAAGATAGATGTACTTCCGTTTCGTCTGCTTGTTCCCCACGTCGTGGAGTCCCGCGTGCGGAGAACGAAACTATGTCATTTTCTCTCGTGTTTCAGCGCCGCGATCATGCTCTTTCACCCTCTCGCGCCTGCCTCGGCGCTCGTAAGTGTGGCACTGACCTATACCGCTAATCAGGTGTTCTCGAGCACATCGCGCAAGATCGTCAGCTGCGCGAAATGAGGCAAACGCACCAGCAAAAGCCACTCAGCAAAAGCGCGCGAGAGATAAAAAAAATATGGCCGAGCCTGTGACGTTTGCGTCACGCGACCCTCCAGTTATTATTGCTATTCCTTCTCCAGTGCGCAGAGAAGGAATTTCGCTTGCGGAGGCTGGACGGATGCAAGTGGAGAGAGTGTCTATGTTGACGGTTATGCTCGTCTCCTCAAACATGGGTTCACGGCAATTCAAATATTTCTATCTGGGCTAATAATGACGTCATCTGAAAAATTCTTGAGATACAACACTTCTTAGAGAGCGCGTAACAACATCCAGCGTGTAACCAAAATTTACTATATATGTGACCTGGAGAGGGGTCCTTTAATGGCGACGCCCTGCTGACCTACTTCATGTTGGCATGGATCTTTGTAGTCCATTAAAATCTAGAGGTCCACCAAGCCCACCGGTGTTGTCCGCTCAAAAGTTGTCACCCACACAGAAGAGTATTCCAGCTCTTTCCCTTAACGCGATTGGCAACCAGAAGACTCATGCGACGATTATTCGTTCCGTTCATGAGGTGTATTCTACTTCACAGCATCACGCTTGTTCGAGCATTCCCGAGGAGAGGGACTGAGAATACAAGAACAGAAAAAATGCTTAAAAAACCTACTGAGCATTTGAAGAACTTTAAGTTGATTTCGTCCACTCCAGCAGGTCATGTCAATTTAATATTTTCGCTCAAAGAGAATATGCCATCTGCTGAGAAGGAAATTGCCCGCATGGACGATTGTATACTGCTCAAGTATTTAACGAGGTAGTGCGTTTATCACACTCTTTAGTAGAAACTGAGGTTAACGCCTCGTTAAACAATTAAGCACTTCCATCATCGGTGACAACATCATTCTATTCGTTATTCAGGACAATTATAAGCGTGTTGCGTATTTTTATTATGCGCCAGAATTTTTTTAGTGTCAGGGAACGAAATATTTGGTCATTGAGTGTAGAAAAAAAGTGCATTTTGTGCCACAGATAGCAGTAAGATAAGAGGCATTAGCAGCATAGTATTTCTCCCTAGAGCGCTTCCGCTCGGTCTCCATTTTATCACTCACTGAAACGTTTCTTGTTGTTTTCAGCCGTTACAGTAGTTTATCGAACGATGGCTTTTACAACCCGTAAGCTGTTATGGTCTCATTCCAATAGCCGTTTCGGGTGGCGATGATGCCGCTGCCGGCGTCCTCCGCGTAACCGCTATCGCCAGAAACACGAAAAAAGTACCCGATTCCCGCCGGGATCGAACCCGCACCCGGTGCGTGGGAGCCGGATACTCTACCACTGAGCCACGCAAGCGCTTGCTATCGGGCCGTCGAAAATACCCTATTTAAGGCAAACGCAGGGTGAGACGACTCGAACCTCCGCCAGTATGGTGGCGTCATCTAGGTAAGTTGCCTGCAAGCGCAGCGTCCGCAGGCGCAGACGACCAACGTTACTAGACGACGATATACGATTCAGACGAGGCGCGTAATCAACGCGCTCCCGAGCTGCCGAGCCTCCGCCAGTATGGTGGCGCCATCTAGTTAATGAAATTGAAGTTGAAATGAAATTGTTTATTTGCCATCCTGTAGAGGGGGGACTGTAGAAAAAAGCTTTCCTTCAACAGCCTGACGTGTCTACAATCCCTGTTTCTGCAGGGAGGCAGCATAACATATGCGCACATACATATACATACATATACATACATATTATAGCTGTATACATAACTTCAATGACATGTTTCTCACTCACACTTTGCTTCATGTGAAGAAACAAATGCAAAAAACACAAATACATAACGCTACCGGATATTACATCGAAACCGCATACATCAGTTTCAGTTCCTTGGATGATGACGTAAAAAGATCAAATCGGATCGAATTATAGTAATTTAACAGTCTTGGTATTATGCATTTAAGGCTTTGTTTCCCATAGTTTGAACGTGGTGTTGGTACTAACCAATCCTCAAAGTGTCTTGTAACGTAATTTGGAGCTTTTCTCTGAAGTTGGGCTAGAGTACGCAGGTTGCTGATATTTCGATGGATTTCCAGTTTATATACATGACTCAGACGATATCTGTCGAGATTGTGAACTGGGATCACACCAGAGTTATTAAAGAGGGTTATTGTCGATGCTGTGTAGGAAGCGTTATATGCGTGGCGGAGATACTTCTTCTGTAACAGATGAATATGTTCTAGATTGGTGGATGTTGTGTTACCCCATACTAATTGGCAATAGTTTAAATGTGATTGGAAAAGTGAATTGTACAGCAAGAGTTTAATACGTGTGGAAAGAATGAATCTCATACGGCCTACTACAGCAGTTATTCTACTTATTTTGCTTAGAACGTATTTGACGTGATTGTCCCATGACATGTTCGCTAAAAAGATGACACCCAAACATTTGAAAGTCTCGACTATTTCAATACTCCTTGAGTATAATACAAGATCTTGATGGGCAGGTATTTGCTTGGTTTTCGGTCTGAATATAACTGCTTTTGTTTTGTTTGCATTTATCTTCATTAAATTCACTCTCGACCATTCCTCTAAGGATTTCATTGCATTGTTACATTGTTCTATAGGAACATGAATATTATTACCAGTGAAAAAAATACTCGTGTCGTCCGCATAAATAATAAACCTTGCCTGAGAGTTAATATTGACGATATCATTCGGATAGATATTAAAAAGCAAAGGCCCTAGAATACTTCCCGGTGGCACTCCACAATGGACAGCTCTAGCCTTAGAAGTAAAGGTGTCGATTTTCACAATTTGTGTTCTATTAGATAAGTAAGATTTGAGAAGAGATAATGCCTGCCCTCGTATTCCATAATAGTTTAATTTCTCCAATAAAATGTTATGGTCAACTAAATCAAAGGCCTTAGAGAAGTCTACGAAAATACCAACAACTATAGTTTTGTTTTCAAACTCTGTTAATATATATTCTTTCTGCTCTACTAATGCTAACTCGACTGATTTTTTCTTACGAAAACCAAATTGGTGTGGTGCTAACAGGTTATGTTTTTCAATGAACTTTGTCATCCTTGAATGCAAAATTTTTTCAAACACCTTTGAAAAGATTGGTAAAATGGACACCGGCCTGTAATTTCCCAAGTCATTACGATCTCCTTTTTTATATAGAATGATTACTTTCACAGACTGCATTTTCACTGGAAAAATTGCCGATTCCAGACACATGTTAAAAATATGGGTGAGTATTGGGGCAATAATTTCAACTACATGTTTAATTGGGCACACTTGAAAACCGTCAATGTCACAACTACTGCTATTGTTTAAGGTTTTTATAACTGACACAACTTCATCCGGTGTGACGGGCTGAAGGTATATTGTGTTCTCATTGTTAGTGCAAATATATTTACTAGCATGACAGGTCGTAGCGTGAGTACTAGCCATATCTGTGAAAACATTATTGAATGCATCAGCTAGTTCAATACCTGATAATTCTTTGCCATTAATTTGTAACTGCGATAAAGGCCTGTGGCAATCACTACGATTCAAAAGTCGGTTCAACCTCGACCATAGTAGACTGTGTTTACGGCTTTCGATGTCTAGGAAAGATGAGTAGTATGCTGTGCGTGCATGCCGTAACTTCTTAGTTAACTTGTTTCGATACTTTTTGAATATGGCAAGGTCATCTGTTGATCGCGTGTGGAGGAAATTTTGTATAGCTTGTCCCTCATTTTCATTTCATCGCGTAAATCAGGTGTAATCCATGGTTTCCGGGTTTTTCTACTTTTCCTACGTGTCCTGGAAGGAAAGCTGTTGTTTGTGGTATAGGAGGGATAATGTATTAGAACATATTCTAAGCCTCATTGGCATTTGTTAGGTTAGTTATCACATCCTAATCTACTGTCCAAAGAGTATCACAAAAAGATGTCAGAGTAGAGTCCATAATTAATTGGTATGACAGTGGTGGGAACGTTTTTCCTCTTAATCCGCTTATTTAAGCACACAGAAACACCGGCAAATGGTCACTGATAGAACAAGATAAGACTCCGGATTTAATGTTTGGTTGTAAGGAATTAGTGATAAATAAATACAGAGTTGACTGGCCTCGAGGCGTAATCCTAGTAGGCGTGGTGATTAAGTTGGCAAAAGCGTTCGATAATATAATCATATTGAAAGAATTCGATGACTGACTTTTTGAACACCATATCAATGTTGAAATCTCCACCAGCTAATAAAGTTTTGGAATTATGATTTTGAACCACATACGCAAGGAATAGATCGTAGAACTTTATAAACGCCGGTATATCACCATTCGGTGGTCGATAGCACACAGAAAATACATGCTTACCAGTGCATAGTGACAATATTTCATAGTCAGGTGAAAGCACAGTATAAGAATGAAGGATTTGACATTCAACGTCATCTGCAATCAGCAACGCTACTACACCCCCTCGAGAGTGCGACCTGTTTAAATAGCAAGTATTATAATTAGGCAACCTAAATATATCACTTTCAGAAGTGCTCCATGTTTCGGTTAGCATGATAACCGAAAATTGAAAAGAAAATTCGGTAAGCAGCTCCTCCAAGCACAACATTTTGTTTCTCACAGATCGTGTATTTAGGTGGATACATTTTATGGAGGCTGTAGTAAATGTTGCTACAATTTACATCATTTGGTAAGTAATACTCCACTTCATCATACATCCTTCTGGTATCGCAACCAACTGCACTGTTTAGAGCTCCTCAAGTTCATCCTTATCCTTAATGTGAACTGCAAGAGCTCCCTCGGTCTTCCGAACAAGGACCTTGCCGTTGAAGTGCCAAACAAACTTATAACACTTTTGCCTTGCCACTTCTTTCGTAGCCCGTAGAAGCTCCCTGCTGTGCCGAGTAATATTTTTTTGAAAGAAAATTCGAGGGTTGTCGCCAGCAAGGGTGTACTTTTTCTTGAGCCACGCGTCTCTGGTCTCTGGTTTTGTGAAGCGGATAATTCCTGGTACTTTGCCTTGCTTAGCGACCAGCCGATGCATGGATGTGATATCAGCCTTTGTAAGCTCAGGTACTTTAAGCTTATGAGCGACTTCATTTAGAGAGGTTATCAAGTTTTCACCCTCCACAACAGGGATTCCGTGAACTTCCAAGTTCAGTCGCCCACTTCGGAACTCAAGATCATTCACCTGCCGTATAAGGTCACATTCTGCAGATGCAAGTACCTTTTCTCTTTCTTCCAGATTCCTACCCTCTTTCTTAGCACCTTGATTTCAGTGTCTTGCTTAGTTATTTTTCTTTGAAATTCATCAAATTTCTGGGATAGAAACTGAACCGACTGTTTCATGCTATTTACTTTTCCTATTAAAGCCGGCAAGCCCTCAAGTTTCGCGTTGATCGATGCAAGAACTGAATGTACGTCAACTTCATCGTCGCTGTGACTACCCCGCGGACTCATGCTCGTACATGTCACCCACTTCCAGGCCTACTTTGCCGTTTCCGATTTAGATTTGTATGATTTTTCTAACAAGCCAGCACACCTCCCGAAGTGGTACATGTGTAAACACTCGCTACATTTCACAGACCCTTCATCCTGCACAGGTACAAGCAAGTGCCGGGCATAGTGTAGTAAAGGCACAAGCAGACAAAAAAAAGAACAACCAGGAGCTAGAAAGTTCTGCAAAGCAACTACAGGTTAAGCCTGTGGTATCATTCTATAGCAGCAATGGCAGCAGTGGCAGCAGTGACAGCTTACATAAGATAAAACTGCAGCAGTACAAGAATATGCCAAAAATCACTAACCTGCAACAGCAGTGTACACAGAATCAGATGTGTTTCCAGATGCTGCCGCCACTGCCAAAAGACCGCCGACTGGGAGACGCCCTACTATATCAGGCTGCGATGCGTCGAACTGCGCTTGCGCAAATAGTGTCCGTCAGAGTCGCGAAGCTAGAAGCGGGGCACGGTCGAGCAGATTTCGTCGAAAAACGCTGACGATAAGAGTGCCCACAGGAAGGCAGTAGATCCGAAGATGCTCAGGTATGGTTGAAGTCAGCACGGCTCCAATGCGGCAACTGCAACAGCCTGCAGCAGCAGCGTACACAGAATCAGACGTGTTTCTAGATGCTGCCGCCACTGCCAAAAAACGCAGCGCGCCCGACAAGTAAGTCGACGCCGGGCGGACAGTTCAGATCGTTTTCGTCAAAACGAGGCGAACAGACTGCCGCGAAGACCCTGTTGTGCGTGGTGCCCAAATTGGAGCTACTCTTGAGCCGCTCCACCAGCTTACGCTGTGACTGTGCTGCGTGTGCCGCGCAGGCCTGTGACTTTTTTTAATGCTGAGTGCCATGGCAGCTAGGCGTTAGAATGTACCTGTTAACGAGCTCATCAATTGTGTTTTTGAAGATGCCCTAACTTTCATGGATTGATAGGCTATGGAAACCAAATAGCATAAATAGTATAAAGCACAAATAGTATAAAAATCCGCATTCCTTCATTTATTGCAATAAAGTAAACTTTACCCTAAAGGGGACGAGAAACGGCGAATCCAAAAGTAGCATGAATTGTTAGACTGTCGCGATGAGGGGTTAGTATTAGATCAAGAAATTTGGCAGACTTCTGCGTGATAGGAGTTTATTCAGATATTAGTTGTATACGAACACTGTGTTATCGTAACACAGGTTTGCGCTAATCGCTATTGAACTTCTTTGGCCACAAGGTTTGCTCTGGTGACTTCACACGAGTTTGGCGTACGTGGGTACCTATCTGACACCTTGGTCAAAAAACAGCCCTTTCGCGCCTCCAGAGCGTCTTAGTGAGTCGCAAACGGTGTCAAAATATAGGTCTCACTGATACAAGAAGTGCGACTTAGTCGCAGAGTGGGCAAAACGAGCGTTAACAAAGCTAACGACAGTGTCGTAGGATTAAGTCTGCCGACTGCGCAAACGTCTCAGATTTGTTCATATCCGAGATACTATATGTAAGATGGTTACGAGGCGACTTGTTTTCGGCACCGTCTAGCCGGGCTTCTAGGTTCCAGACTAGTCCAGCATTCCGAGCGGTGTCGGTCCTCATGGCACGTCGGTCCTCTGTTCGAATTATCGGAAAGTTATGGTGGTGGCTTTCGAATGTGGTGATGAGTTTACATAAGTCAGTTATTGTTTTGATGGGAAAGCGTCAAATGCCTCATTGAGCGAAAAAGCCGGCGTCTGTCGTCTGGACAAGCGAAAAACGGCACCTAAATTCCCATTGGCTGCAATGCCGCGTCAAGGATGCCTCGGGAAAAAGGAAACACCTGCTGTCGCGATAGCGCGGCAGGTGTTGCGTGAGGGAAGAGGGATTCGCCGCGACGCCACGTCACTCTCGCTCTCGGAAGCCGGTGTTACCCCGAGTTCCTTGTGTGCGAAAGCTCTCGCCTGCGTTCTAACTGTACCTCGGTAAGGGCAAATCAAAATGCGAAAGCCAATGCATCTTAAATAGCAGGCCTGAGCACTCTCTTTTATGACGTCATGCTACTTGGACCTAAAATTCCATTGCCAAGCCCGGCGTGACGAAAGCGGTGACGTCAAAATCACCGCGGCTTATTCGGCAGCGTCCCAATTAGGTTATATGGCAGCCACGCAAGGTAGCATGACGTCACAGATCGAAGTGCACCGGCCTTGTGCCAAGGTCGATCCAAATGGTCGCGAAGCTTCGGGCGAAAAGCGGTTCAGAACAAATTGTCACCGACATCAGCAAGGGTGGTTATGAGAGCAGCGATTGAAGCGCGACTATGTTTGGAGGGAACAAACATTGGGAAAGATAAAGGCGTTCTTTAATTAAAGCGAGATACAGTTAGATTCATTCAACGAAAATAAAATTCCTAATCAATTTTATATACGCATGGCGAAAAAAGAACAACTCTATTTTACTTGATCATTATCAATAAATACCTTTTTTCAGCGCCCACCATAAGAGCGCCCACCGATAGCGGCGGCAGTTGACGCCGCTATCACTTGCAATGCAATGCAGCTCTTGAAGTGGGCAGAAAGGCGCGCTCGTAAAGTTCACGCCCCCCTCACATGTCGTGTTGCTTTGCTTGTCGACGTTTGTCTGAATTTGGTGACGCGTGTGGTTTTATTGTTTCCTAACCTATTCAGTTAAAAGTAGTTGCGACCGCCCGATAATTGTTCCCTTCAGTTGTTTTCGTGGGACAGCGCTGGCCGACGGGCTTGGCGTCCGACGAAAGGACGAGCACTATACGTCCAAAGCGTTCGTCGGCCTCCAAAGAAAGTATGTTCCATGCAGCAATGCGATTTCTACACCTGTACGGCTGAACTTTTCCTGCATCGCTCTCCGCGCTGAAAGCTCGAAATGCCCATTAAGTCGAATGGCGGGGCATTTGAATATACAGCTCTAATGGCAGGCCTTCGAAAACAAATTGCGCGCCTTTGAGCACAAAATGACGTCACTTCTGTTTTTAACGGATATGACGTCAAATTATTTTTTCTTCCGCCGGTAGTGTTCCCTCCTCACACCGATGGCGGTAAGCCCCATGAACCGGCGTGCGTCTAAATGTCGTACAAAAATCCCTCACGTGACTCGATCCTAGGCACCTAGGGACACGCTCATTTAGGGGCTTTTGAGAAGGCGCGATGGTGGCGCCAAGTGACGACGGCATGGGATGGCGTGTTCGTTCTCCGCGTGATCGTTCTCTGGCCCGCGCCGACCGCGCGTTGTTCAACATTGCGTGTGTGATTGTGCTTGCGTTGCCTGTGTATTGGTTGTAGGTTCTGTGTTAGTTGGCGGAAAGCCGTGAGTAGTGCTTGTGTGGCAGTGCGGCTTTGGCCTCGGTGAGCTCTGGCAATACAGAACCTGCGTTGTGTGATCCGTGTTCCTTGACAATGTGGAGGTGGTGACGATTGAAATGTCGAAGTGGCGTAGCGCCTCGGCAGCGCAGTTCAGCGAACCGCGATGTGGCGTCGCCGTGTCCGCCTTTGCATAACGGACGTCGAGGGATGTGCTGCTCTCTACAAGTCAGAAAAATGTGACTGCGTCGACCGCCCACGGTTCAGCGCTGAATGTGTGGTTTGAGTACTGTGCTTGAAACGAGTGGTGCAGCTGTGGTGCCCTAATTTCGCACAATTGAGACGCGTGCTTTTGTGCAAAAAGGGCAACAAAACGTATCTTAACCCGCTGAGGCGATGCTACAATGTCAAGAATGCCGTGCATGTTTATTATGATGGTAGTCTCTACAGCAAGCAAGCGTGCACTGCAGCTATGCTGTGAATATAGCCTCAACTCGAATGTGGCGTTTGCAGAACCCTTATGTTTCTGCTTTCAAACAAGCTGTATGTTGTTAGGATTATCACTCACTGCTCACATGAGACATGGGAGTCCATCGTGTGGGTTGGGGCTCAGCACGAATGTGTGGTGAGGGGGTGTGGAGTTGGTGGCTGTGTCAGGTGCCTCACTGAATTTTGTCATTGGAATAAGCTCAATGTAGAAGGACACACCCTATACCTGATGGCTCACTTGCACGGATATTGCCTTTTTTTCCTTGAAATTTCCAGCCTCAGGACGCGCCTCGCATTATATTCGGGTTCGTGACACATATAATCACAATAAATTTTTCTTTAGGAGAGACCAAAAGCCGCTCGTTGCATCATATTTGTGGTCGTGTTACTTACATGCAAATCCAGTACTTTTAGTGCCCATTGACTGACTGAGGGGTGCAGGACTTTGGCATTGGTAGCAGCACCAAAGCAGCTGCCCAAATGGTATACCCAGTGGCGCACCGACGGGGGTTGTAACCCCCCCCCCCCCCCTGAGGCCGAGTTAACCCACCCTTTTGTATAACCCCTTTTCTTTCCTTGCGCCGTTGAGTACTGCAACTAAGATGTAAGAGGCGTAATCGTCGCGAGTACGCAAAAAGTGCATTTTTTGACAATTTCCCGTGAAGAAATTGAAATTGGTGCTGTTTAGATGGCATTGGCAAACTGTCAACCCCCCCCTGGCAGAGATCCTGGGTGCGCTACTGGGTATACCCTATAGTGTTAGATTTCTTGTGCACATGGGTGTACTGTGAAAACACGTTAAAGGAATTCCACAGTTGCTGCAGCATCACGTCTGGATCTGTGGATCACTGAGCGGTTGTTTGATCACATGTCTGAATTTCTGTTGTCACTGAGCAGTTCTTTGATCATTAGCTTAGGCTGTATGTTTTCTACATATTATATTACAGCAATGGCTTCAGAGTAGCTGCAAAAATGGGATTTTGCTGTACAATCGCAGGTTGGTTGCTTTTCTGACTGTTACATTGCTCTATTTGCTGCAATTGCCGCCAAATGTTGCTTTACCATGTCTGGTGAATGCCTTGAACGTGAACCACATTTGGATGATGCTTGTGAAAGTATAACATTCTCCTTGTATGCAAAGAAAACTATCACACCGGTAGGTGTGGTGGAGTCACTGATGAAATAGAAGTTGAAAAATGAAAGTTCTCGCAAAATCTGGAAGTGTTATGGCGCTTGCCATCAAAAATGTGTAACAATCCAAGCAAACATAAGGATAACCTACCTATTGTGAAGAATATTAAAGTGATGCTTCAAGTTGTCAACTTAAAGCTTGATATACTGGTGCCGATCAAGGAAAGAGTTGAGATTATATAGAAGGATTCAGTGCAATTCATGTTTAATCAGCTTGGCAATCTTGTCAAAATGACCAAATAAAATTGTGACTTTTAAGAGATTGCCATGATAACGTGATGAGGTTGTTGGCATTATTTGGTGCTTGGGAAACAAAGCATCACAGGTATGTGGTGATTGAGCTTCTCAAAAAAGAAATTAGGTGTGCCACTAAAGATATCTAATGAATTGAACCCATAAACCACTGAAAGAAGAGTGTGCAAAGGCAAATGGCTACAGCTATATTTGCACAGTAATAGAAAAGTTGTAATCGGGCTGATGGTGCACAGGTGATGGATGTATATTGCATGTTCGAGGGCTTAATTTTTCATGAGCTACTCATTTTTGTTTTCCTGTTTTGTTTCCATGTGCCTTAGTGAGTGGAATGCCTGACTGCAGACTCCCGTCATTATGTACAATTAACGAAAAATAAAGTAAAATTTTCTATGGAACTCTTTATTTGTAACTTCTGTTCAGTTGCAAATGACGCAGTTGTCTACTCTGCACTGAATGGAGAAAGGGGGGGGGGGGTGAGCGCATGCAGGCATCATATTTACTGGAGCTTTGGGGTGCCCTCACCATGGCTGCTCACATACCCATTTTTCTGGCTGTAACAACCTAGAGTCAGTGCACAGGTGTTTTTAGCGTCCCAGGATTAAGTAAACTTGACGTCACTATGCACAACATTTAGATTACGACAGCCCAAGATGGCAACTGCCATGAACTGAATATAAAATTGCCTATAAGCATGCATTGTGCAATTGAATGCCTGTGAATTCTGTAATGCCACTGTCATGAAATTGACTGGCATGGTTTGCTTGAAACTGAAAACATGTTCGATCTTCAGTTGTGGCAGACTCACTTCACTATAACATATTTGATAATGCATGTGCAGATTGTGAAGGAATTGAAGCCGGTGTTACTCTTGGTGAGAATCAGTCATGCTCATTAGAAATTATAGCTAAGGCTATATATACATTACTTCAGTTGAGATCGACTAATGTTGAGATAGAAGCTCAGCTGTGGCACATAGGTACAGGCGAATAAATTTAGAAAGAAAAATTCTGGCACAACCCATTTCACAATGATGCCGATGCTAATACGATAGCATTGAAACAATGTAGAGACATTGTATTGCCACCACAGAGATCAGTCATGTGTGAGCCGGGCTCCTCTCTCACGAGTCCCTCTGGACATGCTACGCCTGTTAGGAGGGTTGCCGCTAAGTCGGTGCTTGACATTCGATTCGAATCTGCCCAGCACCTAAGAATTTTTTTTTGTCATTGATGAGCGGCCCGGCCCATACCTCGTGACCTATTTTTGTTTCAAACTGGGTGTCCTCAGCACAACAGCCCCAGTGCTCTACCCCTTATACCATGGATCACCCAGTGACCCAAGTTTACAGAAAAATGGATAAAGACCCGGACAGACAGGAAGATAGGATATTCCACACTTTTCAGGGTCTAAGAACGGTAATTCTAGGCAATATACACAACTGGCCTGTTACGGATACGTTGCCGGCAATGCAGGAGAACAATCTACAATTTAGAGCTTCTATTGGTAAAACCACAACAATATACAGAATTTTGATTTCACAAGAAACAGTACTGCCATCTGGTTTATGTATTCATCTACGTCACAGGCTCCAGAAGGAGTATTGCGTGGAGGGGGGAGGGCATCACATAACAAAGGAGCGAAAAAGTTATACAACGTTAGAAATATAAACAGCGACACAAGATCAACGCGATAAATTGAAAAGAACAGAAAATATAAAATCGTGAAGTAAAAGTCGGCCATTAGAAAGCTGGGTTATACAGTGAATAGTACGATTGCATAATTACATAAAAAAAGTTACATACACCAGAAATAAAAACACTTGAAACTACCCAAACTTACTGATTTTTTGTCTGAAGGTTATAGTATTGTTAATGTCAGCAATGTTATCGAGAAGACCATTCCAATGCCTAATGGCACGTGACAAAGCAGATAAGTCAAAGGCATTAGCTCGACCAAAAATGTGCTGGACGCTAAGGCGATTGTGCAAGCACCTAGATGTGTGGGATGGACAAACAAGAGGCAAGGTGGAGGACTGCTCACTATGAATGATTTTATGTAGCAGACAAAGCGACACTACATTCCGGCATGATTCAAAGGATGGTAGTGACAATGACAACGTAATGTTAGATACGCTCAAATATTGGTTGTAATCCCTGGCAATTAAACGTGCAGCACAGTTTTGGCTGTGCTCAAGAATGCGGATTAGATATGCCTGGTGAGGTGACCAAATTGAACCTGCCAATTCTAGTTGAGGCAAGAATAATGTTTGATATGCAAGCTTTCTTGTGAAGGAAGGAGCAGCATGAAGGTCGTATTTTTTTGAAGATTGATGATCAAAGCACTTGTGTATATGGAGGTTAATCGATAGTGCATACAACACTGCCACAGTGCAGTCAAGACATTGCAGTAGTGAAAAAAATTCAGAGCACTTATCAAACAAGGACATGTGTGCAAACAGCAACACAACACACATGGAGATGAGATGCAGTGCAACAAAGCCCTTGTAGCCTACAATGTGTGGTTACTCAATATTTAGAAGCAACGGCACTACCACTAGGGCAACTAGAAGTGTTGTGCATGGGTGACGAGTTGACCGTAGTAGCAGCAGAAGGCACAGGCTGTGAACTTGCGGGGCGATCAGCTGTTGCGACAACAATGAACTGTAGACTGCCTAGGTCGAAGGGAACACAGTACGTTGGCCTGTTGGCTCTTCACTGATGTTGCGTAAGGGCCTATAATTTGTGCAGAAAGCATGTGGCCATCCATGGCTCAATCACAGTTGTATGGTTGTGGGTGCCGATATTGCTCTTAAGTTTTCCAAAAATGCGGGCATGACCAATTTGTTCGTCTGCAGTTTCACCTTTCTGTCACCACCAAAGAACACTGCCAATGGTGCAGTTTTTTAGTAGGCTTATTTTTTTTTAAAAGCACCTTAAAAGAACATTGCCAAGAATTTCTCATCAAATTGACAAAACACAAAGAACAAACCAGCTTAGCTAGCCTCCCCATTTTGCAAACAGAATAGCAGCTCACTTTGAAGAAAATGGGCCCATATTGTCATCATGCTTACTGAGGGCATGCAAAGCGTGGAATGCCAGATTGGGAGCAGTACTGGGGCACTCCTGACAATCTTCTCATGGTAGACATTGTCTTATAACGCATGTATATATGCTACATGCTTTTAATGTGAGAAAAACTGCAAAGCTGGAGGGCAGCATATCGCAGCACCTTCGCCATCGGCGTCTGTCAAGCAAGGACTGGTTACGTAAATATTATTGCGTCGACGCTACCGAATAGGGCGGGCACAGAGGCGCCGCTCCAGGGCGCCGGTTCGCGAACTGGCCGTTGCCCAGACGCCGACGTGAATAGGATATTTCGAGCGTCTGCACAGCACGGATTTCACGGCGGTCTGCCACCACAGCTGCACCACTCGTTTCAAGCAAAGAGCACAAACTGAGGCCTCATGGCGTTCTGCCACCACAGCTGCGCCATTCGTTTCAAGCACAGTACTTGAACCACACATTCAGCGCTGAACCGTGGGCGGTCGACGCAGTCACATTTTTATTACTTGTAGAGACCAGCCCATCCCTCGACGTCCGTTATGCAAAGGCGGACGCGGTTCGCTGAACTGCACTGCCGAGGCGCTACGCCACTTCGACATTTCAATCGTCACCACCTCCGCATTGTCAAGGAACACGGATCACACAACGCAGGTCCTGTATTGCCAGAGCTCACCGAGGCCACAGCCGCACTGCCACACAAGCACTACTCACGGCTTTCCGGCAACTAACACAGAACCTACAACCAATACACAAGCAACGCAAGCACAATCACACACGCAATGTCATAGAGTTTCTAAATAAAAAAACATATGAAACTCTATGCGCAATGTTGAACAACGCGCGGTCGGCGCGGGCCAGAGAACGATCACGCTGAGAACGATCACGCCATCTCACGCCGTCGTAACTTGGCGCCACCATCGCGCCTTCTCAAAAGTCCCTAAATGATCGTGTCTCTAGGTGCCTAGGATCGAGTCACGTGAGGGATTTTTGTACGACATTTAGACGCACGCCATGAACCGCAGATGGACCGCCATGTTTTGAACGTATGGGCTTCTATGGAAGCTTCGCTACCAAGTATATTTACCTTGCTTGTGCTCCCTAGGACGGTCAAGCGTTTCAAATAAAGTCCCTATATAAGAAAAGTACCGCCATCCTTTCATAAACGCCGCTTCTCTCTCTCCCGTATCTCCGATTGGACGATGATTGCGCGCGCTTTTCACTTCTTTATATTTTCTTTTTTTCCGCCTCAAAGCCATGTTGAAAGTCCTCTGCGCAGCCGCAGTCGCCGGCGGCGGCGCGCGCCCGGCCTGAAAGCTTCAACGTGGACTTTCTAGGTGCGCCACCGTCGACTTGGCTTTCGCAAGCAAAAAGTAAATAAAAAAGCAAGCGCTTTAGGAGAGGAGGCGGTGGAGGAAAGAGTAGATGGCGGTACTTTTCTTATATAGGGACTTTAGTTTCAAAGCGCTCGCTTGCCCGCGAGGAGTTCATCACTCGAAGGACCGCTCAGCGGCGTTCAATTGGACATTATTGCTTTCGCATTCACAACTCAGAAGTGCTTATGTGTCCTCGGATTTTCAAGCCGTTGTTATTAACTAGGCCTTCAAATATTTCATATTGTTCATTAGCTGAGCCGGACCAGTGGTTTGCCGTTACGCAAGTATAGCGGCAGTGTCGGGATCTGGGTTATGTGCTACATTATCAGATGACATAAGCGAAGTGTGTGCGGCCTGTATGCACTATATTACCACAAAGACACAACAATGCAGGCTCCGCAGTTGCAGCAAAGTGTGGTGATTAGACTTGTTGGTAAAAAGACAATGTGGCTTACTAGCCTGCATGGCGAAGGCAATCGGGTGACTGATTTGCGCCGTGGAACAGCTGCCGAGCCTACAAAACGCAGCGGTGGGCGGTTGTCCTATTTTAGTAGGTGTGCCATTCCGGACATCGTACTATTCCGACATATTGTCAAATTGTGTTATGACGGCACTTTCAGCCAATCAGAGAGTCCGTTGCAGGAAATAGGCCAATACGAGCTGAGAAGATGGGGAATTCAGCTATATGTCGGAATTTGGCGATGGCAACATGATGGTTCACAGTAGCACCCCATGGCGGATGAAGACAGCGACGATGTGGCTTCCCACGAGAAAATGAGAGCCCTGCGCGGCAAAGGCGGCGACGGCCAGACGTATCTGTTAGTTGCGGCTGGTCTCCATGTAGGCTGCTTCGGAAAACATATAGGTCTATCTACAGAGGCATAGCCAGGCCAGGAAACAGCACGCACAAGTGAAGGTGGCAAGCTCCTGCATGGTGAAAGAAAGCCTGTGACTGGTCTGTGCAGTTGACAATGAATTATCACATGCACGTAGCAGAATAGAGATGTCAAAGTGAAACTCTGTGGCCCAAAGAAAGACGACCAATGGTCAATAGAATTATTCCCCGCTCCTCGAATCTCGCGCCATAGGTCCTTTTTATTGCGATAGTTGGACACTCCAGGCGACTTTATGCCGTCGGCGTCGTCGTGAGCTTGCGTCTAAAGTCCAAATGCGATAAGATACTATCGTGCCCAGCGCCTCATATGCTGTGGGTGTGAGGAAAAGCGGGCGAGGCTGAGCTAAGAAGGACGGTGGCTTGATGCGCGCCCAGTGTCGAAGGTCACGCAATAGAGCACGTTCTAGGAGGGGCAGCTGACCTAACTTGGCTGCGCGCCCTATCTTGTAGGCAATCTCCGGCGGGTGCAACAGCTCGGAGAGCCATACAGCTGTTGACATCGTGTGCGCTGTCTTTCCACGCGCCTAGTGTTGGAGATCACATAATCGCAAGTTACGGAGACGCGTTGAAGCGAGATGCAGCAGAAGCGTTTGCTCCCCGCTGTTCACGGTGTTCGTCATAACAGCGTTGTCACAGCGAGTGTTCAGGGCCAACGCGGGAGATCTATTCATGTTCGCCTATGGGCACGGGACACCATGCTTTTTAATTTAATTAGTAAGCGAATGGTTACTGCGATGTACACGGCCGATAATACAGCCATCCTTCGTGCAGTTGTCTAGTAGTTTGATATCACTGTCAATGTTCCGCCTTTTGGGTGAAACGGCGACTTTTTTAATGCGATTGGCATTCCTTGCCTACTTAATTCTGGCACTTTCAGTCTATCTATCTAGTCTGTTACGTGACCGAGTGACCCCAGTTGTCTACTAGCGTGGGTCGTTAGGCCGTAATGCCATCGTCATAATGCCGTCACGGTCATAGCCTACCCTAGCGAGCGACTGCCATAGCGGAGTGTGCTGATATCGGAGATAGTGGTACAGATCAGTGTTCCTTCGCGCTGCAGTATTTTCGGTTATTACCCGTGGTTTAATGGGAGACGCCGCTCCCATGGCTACGGCAATGGAAGTGGAGTCAACAGAACGCCGACGGGACGTGACTACCACGGCAGGAACCGGCCCGAGGAAGAGAAACGGCCCTCCAAGTCAAGCTGGCAGTGAGGACACTGTGTTGTACTCCTGCTCAAGCGATGACCCCTCAGATGATGAAGGCTTCGAGAGAGTGATACACCGGAAGGCCAAGAGAAGAAACATCAGCGAACGGTCTTCGTCAAGTAAGTCAACTGTCCTGCCACAGCGAAGGCCATCGGCGCACACACTTCTCTTTATGCCTGACAGGCCTGTGGACAACCTCAACCGCCTTAATCGACAAGCGGTTTCCGTTTCTCTGGAGGCTCTTGTCCCAGGAGAGATTAAAGATATCAGGATTAATAATCGAAAGAATGTCCTGGCTATTGATGTTCACAACAGAAGCGCAATCAATGCTTGGATACCCGTAAAGCTTCTGGGAAACTATAATGTCCACTATGTCGTTCCGCAGGACTACGAAACCACGGCTGGTGTGGTTTACGATATTGATACATCGATTAGCGACAGCGACCTGCCAATTTTAATCAAACCTGCGACAGATGGTATTGCCTTACTGCAAGCTCGGCGCCTTGGCAACTCGAGCTGTGTAAAGCTCGTCATTAAAGGTGACTGCCTACCATCACACGTAAAGGTCGGACACTTTCGTCATGTGGTACGGCCTTTCGTACCAAAACCACTTCAGTGCAAAAGATGTCAAAGACTTGGACACGTAAGTGCTGTCTGCCGAAATTCAACGGTATGCCCACGATGTTCCGAACACGACGCTGACACCTGCCGTGCAACGGAGCTCAAGCGCACAAATCGTCAAGAATCGCACGCTGTATCCTCAAAAGACTGTCCACGCCTAAAGAAAGAGCAGAAAATCTTGAGGAAAATGGCCAGAGACGGATCATCACACAGAGATGCTTCTGCTGCAATAAGGCGACATCACTCCCGAAAAGGAAAGTTCACGAAATCCCCTTCAGGTTCGAGGGAGATGACTCGTCCTGCAGCGCCGCCTCCTGCTGCATCTGTCTCCAATAAGAGCACGAATGTCAGCGGAAAAAGCAGCCATGCTGTTGATACCTCATCAAGTGAGGAGTGGCCAGCGCTGCCGAAGACATGCCAAAAACCAGAGCCACAGCACATGACTCGCCACTTGCAGTCCAACGTCGCTGCAGTTGACCACATGCGAGACAAGGATTCGCAAGTGATTGCTATGCTGAAGTCGCTCACGAATGTCATGTGTCTACTACTGACAAACATGGATACTCCGGCTGCTCGTAGCGCTCTGCAAGTACTGGATACGTTGACTCCAGTGCTTGAAAGCTTCGTATAGCACTATGGCCCGCTCCTCGCTGCCATTCCACAAGGAAGTCAAGAAAGCCTCTATTGCAGTGGAATGCCCGGGGCCTCAAATCAAGAATTTTAGATTTTAGACACTTTGTCTTCGAAAACCGTTTTCCCATCCTCGTAATTTGTGAACCGAACGTTCAAAATGTCATCCGCATTTATGGATATGAAGCATTTATGTGCTCTACCTGTGGTGATGTGAGCAAGGTCATTGTATATATTAGATGTGAACTGACATACATGTTGCACCCAATGCCACCTCACGATACCAACCAGTACGTTTGTTTAATCATAAAGACGAAGGAGCTTGCGTTCACTCTCGTCGCTGCCTACATTGCTGCTTCAAGTCGCTTCGACTCTAAACGACTGCACGACGTGTTATCCACGACACCCGGCCCTACGATCCTCACCGGAGATTTTCATGCTCACCATCCGCTTTGGGGGACCTTGAAGATGGACTCTTGGGGAAAGAGGCTTGTATCTTTTGCAACACAGCACGACCTTTATTGCCTCAACGATGGTATCCAACATATTTACGAGGGTTTACATACAGCAGCTGCCTAGATTTGACCCTGATCTCTCGGCGTCTTGAAAGAAAAGTGCAATGGTTCTCAGACATCGAATCACATGGCAGCGACCACAATCCAACGTATCTGAAGATCAAGGGACTATTTAAATATTCCTCCACGACTCTCCAACGAATTGACTGGTCAGCGTTTCGGTCACACATGGAGGAAGTATGTCAGGAAGGAAACCATTCTAGTCTGGAACACGAAATTTAAAAAGCCATGAAAGAGACTACGCGCGGTTTTCAGCCTTTCCCGAAATATGAAGAATTTGAAGCCGAATTGCAGCGATTACGAGCGATTCGCCGGTGGGCTGAAAGAAGATACAGGAGAACTAAATCCATCCACGATCTCAGAGAGGCAAGGCGAATGCAAAAGAAGATTCAGCGTTGCATCGATGCGCTCCAATCTCAAAAATGGAAACGATTCTGTGAGTCGTTGGATCCACGTCAGCGCTTATCTCAGATATGAAGGACCGTGCCTGGACTTCGCGTATCACCGCAACAGCGTGTTCCTTTCAAATCTCTCGCTTTGCACCAAGGTTGCAGAGAGATTGAGATTGCTGAAGAATTTTGTTCAAGACTTGCTGGCTTGCAGCCCCAATGTGCACTTACACCGTGCGTCACTCCTGCGTCTCGGGACTCCCGATTGGATGTCATGTTTTCGATGGAGGAGCTTGAAGCGGCCCTGGCGACTTGCAGGCGCTCTTCGTCACCTGGGCCAGACGGCGTTACCTATACGGCGCTCGGCAATCTTGGCCAGAAGGCGCAACTCATGCTGCTAAACCATTACAACGAGTCTTGGCGCAACGGTGTGGTTCCACGTGAATGGAAATGCAGCCGCTTGGTACCACTTCGCAAGCCAGGTAAATCACCGTTAGATTCGTCATCGTACTGCCCCATCGCCCTGGCCAGCTGCATCGGAAAAATAATGGAAACAATGATTTTGACGCCTGGAATGGTACCTGGAGAATTACAATGTGTACCCAGATGCTATGGCTGGCTTCCGGCGTGGGCGCTCATCCATAGATAATGTCATCGATTTGGTCACATTTGTTCAACATCAAAAACGTCTGAAACGACTCACTGCGGCGTTGTTCCTTGACATAAAAGGCGCCTATGATAACGTAGCACATTATGCCATTATAGAGGCTCTGATTGAAGCCGGAATTGGTGGCCGCACTTTTCAGTGGCTATGCAGCTATCTGACCGACAGACATTTCTTCGTGAGGACCGAGGATGGCGCCACGACTCACCACCAAACATTCCGTGGAGTACCACAAGGTGGGGTGTTGAGCCCGACAGTGTTCAACTAGCTTAGTGCTCGTTGGCCTAGTTAGATGCTTGCCCAACACCGTTGGAGTATCAATCTATGCTGACGATATCTGCATCTGGGCGTCTGCTGTAACATGACTGCAGGTACGAGCAAGGCTACAAAAGGCAGCTACGTTAACATCACTGTACTTACGAAAACAGAACTTAGATCTGTGTTCAGAGAAATGCTGCCTTGTTACATTCACTCGAAAGGCAATGAAGCCTTACTCTGTAAGTGTCAATGGGCAAACAATTAAAAACGCACGGAAACACCGCTTTTTAGGGGTAATTATCGATCGCGACCTATCATGGATCCCGCACGTTTCATACCTAAAGAAGAGGTTAACGACCATAACACACCTCCTCAAATTCCTCTGTGGAAAATCATGGGGCACATCGGTACGGTGAATGCTGCAGCTTTATAATGCCTTGTTCCTCGGTTTCGCAAGGTACAGCCTCCCGGTGCTAGGCAACACCTGCAAAACAAACCTGTGTGTACTCCAGGGACTACAACCTCAAGCCCTAAGGATGTGTCTCGGTCTTCCGAAGTGTGCGTCTACGGCGGCAACGATTGTCATAGCGCGAGATCACCCAATATCAACGTACTTAGCCACCGACGCTCTCAGGGCGCATATTCGGCACGTTTCCCGACTACCTTCCCACCATCTTGCATCTTTACTTACAGAAAGGCCACACACAACTTTCAGTCATATAATTGCTGCCAATCGTACCTCGTTGCCATCGAACTACATGCCTACAGCAAGACCATTCTCACCGTTATGGTGCCTGCACAAACCTGACATACGCCTCACCATCCCAGGAATCACGAAGAAAGCTCACATGCCGTCATTTGCCCTGAAACAGGCCACGTTAGGACTTTTACATGAGGTTCACAGTGGCCGCGTACATGTTTATGTTGATGGCTCAGTCACACCTACAAGTTCAGCTGCCGCAGTGATGATTCCAGCAAGCTCCGTCAAGGCACAGTTAAAGACGTCACATGTCTCATCAGCGACAGCTGGTGAACTGGTAGCCCTCCGTGTGGCTCTTCATTTCATTCTGGAGGAACGTACCACCCCATCAATGGTTAATCTTCTCTGACTACAAGGCAGCCCTCCAAAGTTTACTCACAGTACTGCGCCATGGATCACATGAGCAGCTCATCGCAGAAATAAGACAAGTACACCATCGCATAGTTGATGAAGAGCACGATATAATATATTAGTGGTTGCCTAGTCACTGTGGCATACATGGCAATGTTCGAGCGGACGCAGCGGCCCGATCTGCCCATGACGGTGTCAACTGCGTTGCCTTTCCTCTTTCGAGAGCCGACGCAGCGAAAAAACTTTCCGCGCTTGCGCGTGAGCTAACATTGACGCAATGGAATTCATCCGATTTTACAAGTGCACGCTTTCATGCCCTGGACCCTATTTTACAGCTCCGTATTCCGTTCAATCTTCCACGACGGGACTGCACACTTCTAGCCTGTCTATGGCTTGGAGTAGCATTTTCAAATGCGTGCTCCTTTCTTATCGGAATGGCCAATAGCCCACTTTGTGAATTCTGCGGGTGTAATGAAACAATCGCACACCTTGGTGAGTGCCCTCGTTTCAACCCGCAGAAAGCAGCTCTCTCAGCGACGATAGATCAACTGGACAAACGCCCAATAACAGAAAAAAACATCATTGGAAACTGGCCTACACAAACAACGGCTCGAGCCGCCTTGAAGGCACTGCTGCGTTACTTGAAAGACACCGGACTCAGTGACAAATTGTGACCCTGCACTGTGTTACGTAGGATAGAACGTTCACACTATGCAACACGAGAACGCCTTCGCAGACTGCGTGACAGTGCCCACAGAAACAGTTCTGTTTTGTGTGCGTGTGTGATTTTCTTTTATTTGCTTCCTTTTTTAACTCTTTATTTTTACTTATTTTTTCTCTCTCTTTCCTTTCGCATCCCTTTACCACTCCCCCGGTACAGGGTAGCCAACCGGAGATAACCTCTGGTTAACCTCCCTGTCTTTCCTTTACCTTTTTTTTTCTCTCTCTCTCTCGGAGATAGTGAGTCACATATAGCCGAAGCATTTGCAATGTCAGGATGACCACTACCGATTTTAGCCAAAGGTGTCATGAGCAATTTTGTGCGTCGCTACATTGCTTGAATGATAATCGCATTAACGTCGACGATCCTCGTGAAATGCGTTCTGCGGGATTTGTTTTCTTATCCACAATACGAAAAATCAATTTACTGCTCCGCTCGTATTGTCAGGGAATTGTTGGTGTACTCTAGCGGCCAAGTGCCAAAGAGTCGCAATACTAGCGCCTGAAATGCTGAACATCATACGTAGGGCAGGCTTTGTGGCATTGATTGCGCTCTGTCAGATGTCAACTGACACCCCGTACAGGGTGCTTAGAAAATTTACAATAGCACGCGCGCGCGTGTGTGCGTGTGTGTGTGTGTGTGCGTGTGTGTGTGTGTGTGTGTGTGTGTGTGTGTGTGTGTGTGTGTGTGTGTGTGTGTGTGTGTGTGTGTGTGTGTGTGTGTGTGTGTGTGTGTGTGTGTGTGTGTGTGTGTGTGTGTGTGTGTGTGTGTGTTTCTGCCGAAGTTAATTATCGAATACGGTGACGTTTTGGTAATCTGGTTCTCGTGTATGTCAACTTCTACCAATTGCAGCAATTTTCATTTTCGTCTAACGGAACCAGCGGCTCCATTCCGACAGATAGTCGAACCGATTTGCAGCTAAACTGACTGGTTAAAGATAGTTCACCAATATTGTACGCACGCTGCATATGATACACAAGAACAGAACGATTAACACTGTAGGCCTACAGGCCGGAATCACTTCGGACAAATCACTTCGGCCCTCTTTCCCTGCACTCTATTCCCACCCATCACCCAGTAATGGTGAGTGCGCTGTCGGGAGACGACGTATGCTAAGGACATTTACTGCAGCACACTTCGTAAGAAAAGCTAAGTTATTAGCCAAGGGCACATCTGGAAAAGTAATGTCGCGCTTTTCTGTGGCGCATGGCGGCTCCTCAACATGAGCCGAGTCATTTTACTTTCTTCGAGAAACACTCAAGCACCAAAGCAGCATGCGACAACCGCGCGAGGGATTTGAGCAGTCTAATTACTCTTCCAAATATCCCGAGTGAACAATACGCTTTGTCTCCGAGCCACATGTACGCGTGTAACATTGATACACTCCCGGCCTTATACGACAGGATATATCACCGTGGCAACACGCTAGGCATTGGCGCTGCGGAAGCAAGAGTCGGCAGTATGTCATGTCTGTCGCTTCGCGAGCGTGTCGCCTGCAAGAAGCGGAACGCAGGGTTGTCGCCCCCCGCCGCCCAAAGCTCTCTTCCGACATTTGTAACTGGATTTCCCGCTTGGCCGACGCCAAAAACCGGAGCCCCGGGGTTGGAGCCCTCCCGGGATAACGCGATTATTTGGCGAAGGGAGAACGCACGACGGAACTGTCTCTCTTTTGTCATGTATATTTCTCCGTTTCGATTCGGTCTGTTCCGGACGCCGACGAGGGACGCCGAGCGTGACGGGAATAGCGCGCGCAGGTTGCTCTGTGACGGCTTGCGCTGGTGCGTGATCAGGTGACGAGCGCCGGCCCAACACATGTCGAAGTGCCGGGGGACAACCGGCGAAGGGAGCTGGGCGAGAGACGACGTTCCTCGCCGTAGTGATTTTCTATTTATCTATTTTTTTCATCGGTAAAACTCGTTACAAGTAGTCGTGCTAGTGTAGGCAGTTAGTGCGTTTTGCGTGACAGCTCTTCTCTCTCGGTGAAGCCCTGATCGCGGAAAGCTCACTTTAAAAGCCAACTTGTTCCAACGTTTAAGTTTGTTTCTCTGTCATTATTTCTGGTTGTTTCTTCCTCGCGCGCAAGTGAAGGTCCCAGATAGGCTAGCTAGAATGCTAAACTGCGAGAGCTAACTATTCTCGTGAATGTCAGCGCATTTCTCGTTTTACTATTTCGTGGCAGTCATGGGAGCGACATCAGCTGTCTTGAATACTGCTTGTACCAGCTGGAGGCTTGTATGGGACTCCAGAAAGGCCTATATCATCTCAATGAACACTTCCTATGTTTTTTTAGTTATTAGCTGTAAGCTTGGCTCCTTTCAAAGCGCGCACCACACTTCAAGTCATCTTTGTCATATGGTGTCTGCGCTAATTGTATGATTTCTAGCTATACTACTACTTTGTTTTCGCTAGAACTTGCACAAAGATTGCACCTTTTGGTGTAAAATACTTGCCGCCGTTGTTTGCCGTCTATCTCTGCGCCCCTAGTTGCTGACCGTCAATGAAATTTTTCCACGTTTCTACAACAACCGGATTCTCCATCGAAGAGGTTCCATACGACGGTTCTCTTTCATTTTTATAGGATATACCAGGCAACCTAAGATACTGGGCGCTTCATTCGACCAAGGAATGCGAGTTTTGAGTCAGAACAAACAAGCAATATGATCAAAATGATTTTGAGTTCTTTGAATAAAAACAGAGGTCACAGTATTAAGTGTGTGTGACGTATTGTTACAGTTGATCACTATTTTAATTCTTTATTTTTTACTTGCTTTTTTTAATGTAGTGTGCAGGATGCTATCTATTTTCTATGACTGACGCCGCGGCAAAGAATTAAGCGGCATATCTATAAAGCAAACGCCGGAATCTTAGCTCTCGAAGCCTTGTAGCTATTCCCTCTCTTTCTGGTCGTTTCTGGCACACGCGCAAGGGGAGGTGGCGGATAGATTAAAAAGCCATACAGGGAAAGCCAACCATTCTCTCAAATGGCAATGTTGCTGCAGAGCGAGACAACGATGCTTGGGACCATTGTCTGCACGGCGGCCTAGAGACTGCGGCGCTATATCACGACTCTGTGCGTTCTCGGGGAGCAGTCTTTGAAAACTAGTGTGGCCACTACACAATTCCTCTTCTTACGCTCTGTCGGTGAAATGAGGCGGCAAAGGTGCCTTCGGCTCCCCCAAGTCTTTTTCCTCAGGACCTTTCAATAAAGTTCTTGTCAACTGTCAACCGCGAAAATTATTTTAAAATTTAACTGAACGTTTAAATATAGAAGAGGGTTAAATGAATGACAATATCCACATATTTAAGGAAGGAAACACTAGAAGTGGGAGACAACAGTGTTACAGGTTGAAGCCGCCACCACAACCTGAGCATAACATGTGCGGTACCCTACCAATTGAGCTATGGCATCGGCAATCCCTCCGTCCACTAAATTGTAGTCCCGCAAGCGTTATGCAGAGGTTATGAGTTCGGCACCTACCAGCGGCAATTTTCGGTTCTATTTTAATTCCGTGACCTAAACATTGGTTCGAATTTAACCGTATAAATAAAATTACGGGCCGTCTCTTTTTATATCAGAACATAACTTAGAAACGCAATGTCTTCTTCTGGAGGAAACGGCAGGGTTTTAAGATGATTTTCATAGTTAATTCCGATGGTCTGGGCCATATTTCACACTTTGTGCGCCAGATGATTTTGGTGTAATCATGCGCATGAGTTTAAATTTAGCGCTAGGATCAAACTTAGGGTCACGTCAAGTAACTTGAAAGGACATGTAAGGTTTTAGTATTTTCTATTGCAGTTTATAGGCTGTTCAAATATATTCCCAGCACTAAATCGGCTGCAAGAGCAAACGGAAAAGCCCCATTCGCGCAAGAATTTGTTACTGTACACGTAACACATATAATGTATGCTACAACAGATGGTGAAGACACAGTGAGAATGCCCAGACTCACCATCGCCAACTTGCTTTCTCGCTACTGGAAGGAGAGCCTGACACGACAGCATTAAGCATATGTGTCAATGTTCTTTGGGTGCCGAATCACACTAATACCAACAGTACCGCGTTCAAAAGTCGGAGGAATGAAATCAAGTCTCAAAAATGAAATGAATATTTTAGTTCAAATAATTGCTGTGTGCTGTCACATTTCATGTCATATTCCAGCATCAGCAGCCCTGTTTGAAGTACTCTAAAAACAAAAACGCGTTCAGAATGTGAATGTAACTGCATGTCTGAAGAGCTATAGTCCACCTTCTCACGTTGTTCGGGGAGCATACGTGCGTACCACATTGTATGTGACCTCGTACAACCAATCACACCAGGTGGCGTTTCTGACAAATCGTGACGATATCGTGTAGCCTCAATTTGATATCACTATGATGCGATGTCGTTCAACATTTACAGCAGCCATACGTGTAGTCAAGCAGCCCAACAGTTTGCCAGGGGAGTCGTTCAATGAGAACGCGGCAAACAACTGCAACAATGATACTCGGCTCCGTCGAAAGGTGCAACTATACGAATCCACTGAATGGCAAATTCTGACTACGAAAAGGGATCATTACTCACCGCTCAAGTTCTAAATATGACGTTCCTACCGCTATATGTGTATTTGCATTACCAGTTTTTGTAGTTTACGTGCCGAGATTTCTATTAGCGACTGTTTGTATGGATGTGGAAGATTACATTACTCTTAAGTCTTGAAATATTGCCGTGTGCGCTGCAACCACTACAGTCGAACGCCTTTATGACAAAGTGATCGGAACCTGCGAAATCGGTCCTTATATAGGTCCCTTCATTGTAAAGGTGACACACCGTACCACTGACAACAGAGCAGGCGAAAGAAATCTAACAAAAGAAAACGTTTACTTAACGTGAATTTAAGTGAGACCTGGTGAAATAATTGCAATATTTTTTTTCTGCCCACTTCGTCTCACACAATTTTCAACTGCAGCCAACCTTGTTGCACCAGGGTTGAAGCATGCTCCGCGGCGAAATGCAAGATCGACGCTAAGCTGCAGTCGTCGAATGCCGCTATCACCTCCATTGCCGTCAAAATTCTTGGTTCGTTTCCATAATCTTCATCAGCCTTACCGTCATTTATATTCGCGACCATCCCCCCCGTTGACTTTGGAGACGTGGTCGGCCGTCAGTTACGATTACATCATCACGTCGTCATCAACCTCAGCCGTCACACCCACTGAAATTTAACGATCGATTCCTGGAGCAGTGCAGCAAGACTATTTATGACACTAGTACCATGACACTGTGCAACGAAGGTCATCTTGACTACATCGCAAACGGGTATGAGAGTGGCGATATACCTCTTTATAGTAGAGGGAACTGGGTTGAGTGCGGTCAATGTAGTCGCTATGTTGGCATAGTTATACAATAAATATTTTTTGCAGCGAATCTGTTTACCTCCAGCCCCCGTATGCATTCCCCGCATGCGTTCCCACGGGGGGTAACTTGGCGGCTTGCGTCCGTATCGGCGACAGGAATGGAGACGATACGATTGGACAGGAATGGAGCCGATTGTGCACGTGGCCTGCGCTTCTGTGGTTATAACGTCACGGGTATCGGAGGTGCCGGCGCGGCTGCAGCAGCGGTTGCGGCAGATGCATGGGAGGTGCGGCGACCGCGGCGGCGCTTGCGTTGATGTAGTGTGGTGCCGTTTGAAATATATATAATATATATATATATATATATATATATATATATATATATACGATTTCATAATGTATGCAGCCCATGCATGTGGCCTAAACAGCTTCGCTGGTAATCCGTCCACATATGATTGTTGCGGCCCCACGAACTTTTGTCCTATAGTATATATTGTCACGTACGAGTTTGTACCGCTGTGGACAAAATGACGTTGGTTGGGGAAGAAGAGGCTGAAGTGTCTCGGAGCTCGGTAGATGGTGTCACCCTGGCCACAGAGCTACAACCCTCTGTATATATTGTAAATACATATATTTTCTCTCCGTAACATTTTGGTAGAAGTGCGGGGTAATCTCGCCACAAGCCGGCCCTGGATCTTCGCAGCGGGCGTCACATCGGTTCCGCTGTTATGGCTACTGACGCTGCCTCCGACGCTGACGCTGCCTCCGCCGCTCAGACACCGGCGGAAGTGGTACTAACCCAGCTACGTCACCCGGGAATCTTCACTGGCACTGGCAAGGTCGACGTCGAAGACTGGCTGACGTCGTATGAGCGCGTCGGTAAGCACAACAAGTGGAATGCCACACATTTGCTGGCCAACCTGATCTTTTACTTGGGAGGAACCGCGAAGGTATGGTTCGAGACGCATGAAACCGAAATTACAAGCTGGGACTCCTGCAAAGAAAAGCTACGCGATCTTTTCGGAAGGCCTGTGGGACGTCAAATGGAGGCCAAGCAAGAGCTAGCGTCTCGTGTCCAGACACCAACCGAATCATACGTCGCGTATATTCAAGACGTTCTGGCTCTCTGCCGTAAAGCGGACGCGGACATGCTAGAGGCCGATAGGGTTGGACACATCTTGAAGGGCATCGCAGACGATGCGTTCAACCTCCTGCTTTGCAGGAACTGCTCAACGGTTGAATCCATCATAAAGGAATGCCGGAATTTTGAGCAAGCGAAGAGCAAACGCATCGTACAACGCTTAGACCGACTTCCCAATACGGCTGCCACTTCCTCCTGCAACGACCCTCCGGCATCACATCCGCCTGCCACGCCAAGCTTGACACAGGTCATCCGCCGCGTACTTGAGGCTATGGCTCCAAGTCCTCACTGTCCACTGTCCCCATACGCACGACAACATGACCATCTCGCTCATTCAAGCTGTTGTCCGCCAAGAAATTGCCAACATGGACATCCAGTCTGCCGTCCGCCCACGTCCCACCCCTACCACTCCTGTCATTGCCTCTGCTGCACCTCGCCAGTCGTTCCCGACTCGATATCGGAACCCATCTGAGTGGCGAACACCGGATGACAGGCCGATTTGCTTTGCTTGCTCCCGGGTCGGTCACATCTCCCGCCACTGCCGTAGTAGCCGCTGGTACTCCTCGCCTCGACCATACGCTGATCGCCGCTTCAACCGAGACCCTCGGTCTCTGTCGCCCCTTTCTGAACCATACCATGCAGGCCTTCCCTCTCGGGGAAGCACCACTAGCCGCTCGCCCTCGCCGCAACGCCGTCAGTCCCGCTCGCCTACACCTCGACGCCCCTCGCCCCCGTCCTACGCGGGCCGCTTCTCGGGAAACTAAGCAATGCAGCCCCCGGAGGTGAGGCTGCGTTGACGACTCGGACTGCAAAACCTCTGCTGACCCCTGCTGCTCGACCGAACCTCGTTGAAATTTTTGTTGATGATGTACCCGTTCAAGCCCTCATCGATACTGGCGCTCAGGTGTCGGTTATGCGATCAGATCTTCGTAGCCGTCTCCGTAAAGTCCTGACACCTGCCGAGTCGCCTGCCGTCCGAGTGGCTAATGGCAGTACAACAGCCGTGATGGGAATGTGCGCCGCCCGTGTTACCATTGCCGGTCGTCCTGTGTTAGTCCTGTTCACTGTACTGGCCGAGTGTCCCCACGAAGTGATTCTTGGAATCGACTTCCTGACTGCTCATTCAGCACTTATTGACTGTGCAACCGGCACCCTTCGCCTTGAACTGCCCCATTACTTTGCCTACCCGACCGAAGACCACAAGTCCCGACTTCGTTCTGCTGAATTTGTTCGCCTGCAACCTGATGCTGCGACCTACGTCCTCATGTCGCCTTCTCCTCCACTTCTAGATGGTCCTTACGTGGTGTCCCCACTTTGCGACGTTCTCCTGGCACGCCAAATCGCACTACCCAGCTCCATTGTCACTCTTGTTAACAATCGAGCGTGGCTTCCCCTTCTGAACTTTGGTTCGTGTCTGCAAGTGCTTCCTGAGGGTGTATCTCTCGCTTTGCTGTCCCCTTTGGAAGAGTGTGGAGTAGCTGTTCTTACGCCCGAACCACGATTCGACACTGCTGCAGCTTCCGACCGTCCTACTTCAAGCAACTACAAGTTTACGCCCATGATAGCTACTGACCTACGGCCTGCTTACGCCGACGCCCTTCGCCGTATTCTGATGTCCTACGAAGACATCTTTGATTTTGGAAATCGCCCGCTAGGTCGCACCCGTGTCGTCACCCATCCCATCCTCACTGGTGACGCTCCTCCTATACACCGGAGGCCCTACCGTGTGTCAGCAGCTGAACGCCAGGTGATCCAAACGGAGGTGGACAAAATGCCCTCCAAAGATATTATCGAGCCTTCCTGCAGTCCGTGGGCGTCACCTGTCGTTTTGGTTAAAAAGAAGGACAATACCTGGAGATTTTGTATCGATTACCGTCACCTGAATAAGATTACGAAAAAGGACGTGTATCCGCTTCCGCGTATTGATGACGCGCTGGACTGCTTACATGGTGCCAGTTATTTTTCATCGATTGATTTGCGCTCCGGCTACTGGCAAATCGCAGTGGATGAACGAGATCGCGAAAAGACCGCCTTCGTCACCCCAGATGGTCTCTACCAATTTAAAGTGATGCCTTTTGGACTGTGTAATGCCCCTGCTACCTTCGAGCGCATGATGGACTCTCTTCTGCGCGGATTCAAATGGACCACATGCCTCTGCTACCTTGATGACGTCATAGTTTTTTCACCGACGTTTGAGAGCCACCTTCACCGACTCTCAGCTATCCTTGATGTTTTTAGACGTGCCGGCCTACAACTCAATTCTGCAAAATGCCATTTCGGCCGCCGCCAAATACGAGTACTTGGTCACTTGGTTGACGCTTCTGGCGTCCAGCCTGATCCTGACAAAGTTCGTGCCGTTGGGGAGTTTCCCCTTCCGCGTTATCCTACCGATGTCCGCAGTTTTCTAGGGCTGTGTTCCTATTTTCGGCGATTTATCCAGAACTTTGCCGAAATCGCTCGTCCTCTCACAGACCTTCTGAAAAAGGACACCACTTTTCGTTGGGGACCCGACCAGGCTGAAGCATTTTCAACGCTTATCAGTCGCCTTACCAATCCACCCGTGTTGGGTCATTTTGATCCGCATGCCTACACCGAAGTTCGCACTGATGCAAGCGGCCATGGCATTGGCGCTATCTTGTCCCAACGAGAGCGGGACACCAATCGCGTGATCGCGTATGCTAGCCGTCTTCTTTCTGCACCAGAGCGAAACTACTCGATAACAGAACGTGAATGCTTGGTCCTTGTTTGGTTCATTGCTAAGTTCCGCCCTTACCTGTTCGGTCGACATTTCACCGTCGTGACAGATCATCATGCCTTATGTTGGCTATCCTCACTTAGAGACCCGACAGGCCGTCTTGGCCGCTGGGATTTACGCCTGCAAGAGTACACGTTTTCCGTGTCCTACAAATCTGGGCGGTTACATAAGGACGCGGACTGCCTCTCCCGCTACCCTGTCGACCCACCGGATGTCACCGAAACCGATACAGATACCTGCGTTTTGTCGATCTCCGACTTCTCACGCATCGCCGACGAGCAGCGTCGTGACCCATATTCGCGATCCATCATCGAACGCATTACCTCGGAGCAACAGGACGCTTCTCTCCGTATGTTTGTTCTCCAGGACTGCTCCTCGTCGTTCCCCAGCATCTGCGCTCGACAGTTCTCTCGCAGTTACACGATGCGCCTACCGCTAGTCATTTGAGTGTCTCCCGTACATATGACCGTGTGCGCAGACGATTTTTGTGGCCTGGGCTATATCGCTCTGTTCGAAGCTACGTCGCTGCCTGCGAACTTTGCCAACGCCGCAAGAAGCCTCCATTGTCTCCCGCTGGCCACCTTCAGCCTATAGATATCCCCAGTGAGCCATTTTTCCGCGTAGGCCTGGACCTCCTTGGCCCATTTCCTACCTCATCCTCGGGCAACAAGTGGGTGGCTGTTGCGACGGACTATACCACGCGTTATTCCATAACGCGGGCCCTCCCTACAAGCTGCGCAACTGATGTGGCTGATTTTCTCCTCCATGAAGTCATCCTACATCATGGTGCCCCACGTCAGCTACTCACCGATAGAGGCCCCTGTTTTCTTTCTAAGGTTGTCGACGACCTTCTTCGTTCTTGCTCAACGTCCCACAAGTTCACGACGGCTTACCACCCACAGACAAACGGACTTACCGAGCGTCTCAACCGTACACTTACGGACATGCTCTCCATGTACGTGAGTGATGATCACCGGGATTGGGACTGCACCTTACCTTTCGTGACGTTTGCATACAATTCGTCGCGTCACGATATTACTGGTTATTCCCCGTTCTATCTACTATATGGCCGTCACCCTCTCCTGCCTCTTGACTCACTGCTCCCTTCTGACGCCACCACTACCACGTTCTATGCTCACGACGCCATTGTTCGCGCGGCCGCAGCACGTCGTATTGCCCGTGACCGTCTTCTGGCATCTCAGACTATCCAGAAGCACCGTTACGACAGTCATCGTCGGGACGCTCATTTCAGCCCTGGGTCCCTTGTTCTGCTTTGGGTACCCTCCCGTCGCGTCGGCCTTTGCGAAAAACTGCTGCCACGATACGTCGGGCCATACCGAGTTCTTCGCCAAGTCGCCAGCCTCACATATGAGATCTCACCTGTGAATTCAAAGTCTTCTACCACCCCAGGAACTGATATCGTGCACGTTTCGCGACTAAAGCCCTATAACTCGCACGCTGATTCGACACCCTAAGAAGCATCGAGACGATGCTTCTGCCGCCGGGGGGTTCATGTCACGTACGAGTTTGTACCGCTGTGGACAAAATGACGTTGGTTGGGGAAGAAGAGGCTGAAGTGTCTCCAAGTGTCTCGGAGCTCGGTAGATGGTGTCACCCTGGCCACAGAGCTACAACCCTCTGTATATATTGTAAATACATATATTTTCTCTCCGTAACAATATATATATATATATATATATATACTTGACACTTAGCAATCCGAGTGAGATACGAGCATTATCAACAATGGCCTGCACCAACCCAAGTGACACCTCAATAGCCCTGTGTAGCCTTGGATAAGCATCGCAGGGACCGTGTTCTCTTATCGCGTCAATCATTTATAGAAATCCGATGCAGGCACATTTCGATATTCAAGTCGTAGCCACAGCCACGGCGACGCTCTGTTGATGTTACTGTGCCGCGCTATAATTGGACATACACCACCTAGAGTTCACCGCTTCCGACATGTGTTGCCGCAAGATTTGAATAACGAATGTTATGTGTAAAATTTGAGTTCCCGCTTTAAGAGATCTCTATCAGCAGTGAGATAGAGTGTCCCTCTGCCACTTATGATAGCTTCCGAGCTATAGGTAACGGCTGCTAAACGTAACGTACGCTATGTCCACCCGAAAACGGAAATTGATAGAACTTCTATCCATGCATCTGCAGTTGATACGATAAGCGTGTATCCCTCTGCCGTACAAGACCGTGTCTCAATGCTGACTGTGGGCAGCCGGGACGCAACGTTGGCAAAGAGACGCCTGTTTCATTGGACAGAAATTGGTTGAGCGCATATGCACGTCGTTTGCGCTCTTCCCTTCTCCTTATCCCCATCCGGAGTACAACTTTCTGCCAACTTGTATTATCTAATGGCGAAAGCTTTTCGTTCTAACGTTCTTGAAATATTAGAAATGAAGTTCTTAAAAATATAAAAAAAGGTCTCGTTGACAATTTTTACGAATAAGAAAGCTTTTGCGGAATAGAAAAAGCCTCGGACTGTGGCGGAAGGGCATAAAATGCAGCTGTGTGCGTGCGCTCTTTATTCACACGACGGTCCGAATGCCGCGGACAAGTGTGACGTAGTGAAGTGCCGCCAAGTTACGCCGCACACAGACACCGCAGGCGAGCTTCAGGATTCGTTGCAACTCAGACACGTCATGCTCGTCCGAGTAATTTGGACCGTCGAGTGAATACAGCTTTACTTGGTGCAACTTCGCACATACACGTTATGAGCCATTGCACTAAGGTACTCAGACCAGGGCCTTATATAAGAGGCGATCGTGATGCGGCCAGTCGGCGCCCATGTATAGGTCGAGCACTAAGAGTGGCCTCACATTAAAAGGTCACTCGGTGCCCGGTAGTATGTATCTACTCTTTGTAGTTGCCCATCTTTGCGGATGTCCGGGAGATTATCTTCGCTTAGAACTGAAACAGGTCTCAGGTGCACAAGGCAACAGTAATGAGGGGAATTATCCGAGAAGAAAAACAAGAACGCAGCAGCCTGGGGTACTCGCAAGGGAGAAAGACTAAAATCAAAACAGCCACACAAAATAATACGAATCCCCACTGGGCTCCAAATTCTCTTTCTTTTATACGTTTGAGGCTGCGGAATTGGACATCGCATACTGGAGCATGAAACGCCCCGTAGCTGCAGCAGGCTACGCGCCGTGTTGAATGACGCCAACTCGCACCCCGCCCCTGAGAAAGAACAAGAAACACCAATAGAGAAAAGCAATCCCGCAGTGTTAGACGAAAGGCCAACTAGCGCGGCTTTTTAAAGCTGTGCCGTCCGGAAAGCGGCAGCAACAGCCTGAATGGAACAATCGGCGACGTCCTTGCAACGCAGCATAGAGATTTCCCTGTTCAAACTGAAAGCAAAGAAACACCGCCGGTAGCTAACTCAGTTATGCGCCCGGCGTTATTCACGGCCAACGTCTGCAGCCCGCGCACATGTAGCGGAATACGAAACCGAAGAGCGCCAACGTAGCAGCATCGCGGACAAGAGAGATCAGCCGGCGCGGAGTTTGCCGCCGCGTTATTCAATCACACGCCAGCGCAGGCAGTCGTGGTGCCCCCTCTGGCGGAGAGGGGGAGAATTGCGCGAACCCCTCTTAACTCAATCACAGTCCGTGCCTGCCAAGGCCTCTGGCATCAGAAGTGGCGGCACCTAGCGGCCCAGCCGGCAGCTCGTCGTCGTGATTTCGAATGCGCGCGCTCTTCCCCTCCTGAGCACGTCCTCCTTTTTTCCCGGCCCGATGCCTTTCCGGTCCGTGACGTCAGGCACGGTTTTCCGTCATATTTCCGCGCAGCAGAGCTCTCGCTGAGCTCGCTCTCTAAGGGCCCCTCCGCTCGCTTGTGTCGACCGGTAGGAATGTCTCGACGTTTCACGAGCTTCTTACTTTTCGCTCATTACGAGTTCCTTCTTTCCCTTCGTGGTACCTTCGCCATTGTTCCTCGTTTTTCATCCTCGCGTAAGTGCAAAAACCTGGATGCCATTTCCTTCGAATAACTAAATATGCAGTAACATCCGCTTTTATTCTAACATATGCAATATATCCTTCTACACTCATTGCAGCTTTAATTTCCAACAAATTTCGCAACGAGATTGCTTTTTATCAGCATCATTCACGCTGAAAGTATATTTAAATAAAGTGTTATTTTGGTACAAGGTGTGCACTGAGGGACATAGTACTGTCCACACGTCTTCAGTGTTGAATAGCACGCTTGGCATAATTTTCAAGTCCTGAAGATCCAAGTTTGCCACAGTCCTGGATTGTCCGGACATCAAGTTCCCCGCAAGTGAGGAAGCCAGTCCACCTCAGTGCAGCAGCTCGCTTCTCCTATGACGATGTGCGCATACGTTGTTTTATTTTTCATTTGTGATAGCTTTCTTTGATTTTGTCTTCCCCCGCTTTGCGGTTTGTCAGTTTCTGGCCGTTTACTGCCAACTTGGGTCATTGGATGTCATTAGGTGCTGCTAGGCGCCGCATTAAAGTAACAGCAAACGGCCCTATGTAATCCTAGTATGGTGAACAAGTATGCCCACCTTAGTTCTGCGTAACAAAAAAAATTACCTTCTTACATAAAGCCTGAACAGATACTGTCGGCTCACAGGCACACCTTGACAACAGCGATCTGTTAATGGAACGGAGAAATATATTTAACGGATTCTTTCAATTCTTTTTATACACCCAGGATTTTTGCCCATCCTTTGCCAATCCTCCAGACTTGGAACATCCCACTTCGATTCCTACATAGAACTCAACAAACCAGTCTTCGTATAGGATCACATAGGAATCACAAATCACAAATAAACAAAGATTCCGTTCACTTTGATTCTGACATGTGTATTGGATCTAAATGCAATATCAACATGACCGGGTTGAAGAGTCATCACAGAACATTTGACGGAAGAAAGAAAAGAAGAAGGCTTGGATATTTATTGAAGCCAGTCGTGAAAAAATAATGTACGTATGTAAATATGCAGTATATACGTATACTGGCTGTTCAAAATTTAGCTTTACGGAATTTTTTAACATCGCCTATGGCAGGTAGCATAATTCTTATCGTTCAGCTGGGTTATTCGAAGAGGTAGATATTAGTAGCACGGGAAATCGAAACACACATTCAACCAATTAACAAAAATTTACAAGTGAACTTCTTAGTTACTTAATTATGTTACATATTGCAATTTATGAATTGTAGCCGGGGAGCTTGCGAGACGCATCCACTTGAAATTAATTTCCAGGATGACATCAGTTTCGAGATATTATTTGCCAAAATAGGCAGTTTTAGAATTGGGGACCCAAGACTATGGGCCACCAAGCCGCGTTGCGTTAGTTGCTCTTGGGTTTAGAGGAGCAGCAGAGTTTGAGAATTGGGTCAAACGCAGAATGCGTTTGGTCGAGCGCTGGAGACTCCGCAGTGGCGAGAATAAAAAAGGTGCTTGAAATCAACAAAGAAGAAAAGCTTTTCTTGCAAGTGCAAACGAACAGAAGGCATTTTGAGCAAAATGAGCGAACAATAAAATGTCACAAACGTAATCGATTTGTTAGTGCTACGAATAAGGTAAACTATTTTAAGTCAGGCAAAGCCAAGCGCAGCGAAGTGGTCGTAAATGGTGTTTTTTTTTTTTTGTAATCCACTTCAAAACGGCGAGTTCACCTGTGTAAAATGGCAAAAATCAGTCGAAGGACAGCAAGTTTGCTCTGCGATCATGTGCTGTACGCTGATTTGAGTTGGGCTGACATCGAAGATCTATTTCTCCCGTTGCCAGAAGCGATTTACCGACGATATGGCCGGTGGCACTACACTTCTCGCAAAGTTTGCGTATTGATCGCAGCGGGAATATTATATTCGTACCCTCTGCCAGATTTTTCGCAACTTGTGGGCACAGCTTAACGTCCTGAAAAGGGTTCGTTGCGAGCGCTTCACGCAATATACGGATGTCATTTTCTGCTGTGTAGTGCGCGCGCGCGTACGTGTCTCTCGGAGCAGCCATGCTTACCGCCTGAGAGACAACGGCTTTGGATGGCTGCGGCTCGTACGGCTCTCCTGGTTATCTCGCGATTTCTCGTCACCTGCGAGGGTGACCCAAGACGGCTTGGGGGCCCACGCTAGTTTCCGATTTTAGGGTCTTGGGTTAACGCGAACGAAAGAACCCAAGACAGGCTTTGGTACTGCGCATGCGCACTTGCGGCCCGCAATTCTCTTGGGTCCCCAAGCCGCTTGGATCCCCAATTCTAAAGCTCTCTAATGTGGGATGAAATACATGGCCGTTCCAGTTAATTTTGTGCTTCAATGTATAAAACAGCATTTTCGTAAAAACGTAAGTCGAACAGTGCATTTTTACGGAGAGTATTATAGTGCATATCTCCAAACTGGTGTCATTCTGTAAATTCATTCCAAGCTGATTCGCCTGACAAGCTCACCGACTACAATTAGTAACTTTCAATATGTGCTGTAAAGTAATTAACTAAGAAGTTAATGAGTGAATTTTGGTTAATTAGTCGAATATGTGTTTTGATTTCTCGTGCTACTAATGTCCGCCTCATCGAATAGCCCAGCTCAATATTTAGAATTATGCTACCTGCCACAGGTGATTTCCGTAAAGCTTAATTTTGAACGCCCTGTATATATAACTTATGGAACTAACTATAGTGACGGGGCCCTTCACTGTAGCAGTAGCACTATAACTACGGAGTTAAACATTAGTGACGGAGTAACAGCAGCCGAAGCGTAATAAAGGAGCTTCCCGTCCGGTTTCATGGCGCCGCGGAAACGCAATCGCCTGCCACGTGATTGTGGGGTCCTGGGTTCGAATGGCGTAGTGTCAATTTTTTTATTTTTTTAACGTTGCTGCATTATTGCTCATCTCGTTTCACTTCCGCCGTCTTTGTTCTTTTGTCCTGTGCTTCATCACCACGTCTGACACGGAGGCCTTCTACCAAGGAGATCGAAGCGACCGACCCGTTGCGTTGCACCCAACCACTGACTAGCGAAACTATGTGCACATAGCATGCGGTGGCATATAAACGGGGCCCCCTTACTTTAGCGACTAAACGATGAGGGGGCCCGTCATATTAGTGTACAGGTCATTATTACGGGCCCCCTCACCGTAGTGATTGCCATAATTTATGTATATATATATATATATATATATATATATATATATATATATATATATGAGAACAATACAGCGCAAAGCGCGAACTGTTGGCTTCAACTTATTAGATAAAACGACGCACACTGTACTTGTCCCTGTATTGATTGGATAGATACTGAGCGCTTGGATTCCGTTAAGTAGATCGGTACCTGCGTGTATACTGGGCGACTGAAGCCGCCATTAAAATCTGGGGTCTTACGAGGCAGAACCACGATTTCAGTGTGAGGCACGGCGTTATGGGAAACTGCTAATTAATTTTGATCACCTGGGGTTCTTTAAAACGCACCAAAATTTACGTACACGCGCTTTTTTATTTGCATTTCGCCACCATCGTTATGCGGCCGTCGCGGCCAGCATCGAACTTGTCACCTAGAGCTCAGCAGCGCAGCCCCATAGCCACTAGCTACCGCGAAGGGTCGTTTCTAATTTTAAACTGACGCATACGTCTGGAAAGCACTGCGTTTTCAGAAGTTTGACTTTTATATATCGAGAACATTTATCTTGGTAATTTTGAACATACATATCTTGGCATTATTGTAACATGCAATATTACCTGGTGCTACCGTACATACCATGCCTCGAAACTGTAGGTACTTTTCCAAGATCTGGCTAATGTAGGAAATAGAAACAAGGCTAAAGTGGGCTGGCCCTTTTTATATTCCCATACATTCTTCCCATACATCTTTACATTCCCATACATTTTTTTAACAATGCAACAAATTAGCTATATGCAAGATAATTGCGAAGCACATTATGCGAAGCACATAATACGTCAGTTTTGACAGTTACAACACCAATCTCTTTCGGTATCGCTTAATAACGTGCATCATTTATTTTAGCATTGCCGTGTTTCTTTGCATCATCTTCAATTGTTCTCCTCGACCTCCGTTCATGCTGTTCAATGTAAGGAGTAAAGAATTATTTACACGTTACATTTAACCTTACATGTAATTGCAATTCCTAGAAGCAGATTACATTACGGAATAGCCCAGAAGACGCCTTTGTTCTTCATAAGCTAACGGCTGTCCCTTACTTTTGCATGAAGTCGCTGTTTTTTATTTGTTTCTTCATTTCACCCAATCACTTCGGCTGCTGCAGACGTTCCTTGTTTATGAGTTCTTCATGACGTATTCCACCTCTTCCTAAACACGCCTCGACTCTCTCTTTGTACCAACTGCAATATTAAGTACCACCTTATCGGTTGATCGTTGCCTCACCTGCCCTAAAATACCAGTAGCTGTGGCGTTGTGCTGTTGAGCATGAGGCTTCGACCGCCAGCATACCGATGGAAGTGGAGTGCAAAATCGCTAGTGCGCTAAGATTGCGCGCCCGTTAAAGAACTTCAGGAGCCCAAAATTAAAGCGGCACCATCGACTACGGCGTGTATGATAGATAGCCCCTCTCTGTAATGGGGGCGTTGAACCACTAAGTCAATCAGAGAATCAATGCTTGTGTTTTCTCTTCGAGTGGACCTGCCGTTTCTTGAATGGTGTTATTCAGGTTTCCTCGTCGCTTCGCAGATTGTAATTGAAGCAACGCAGATCTTCGCACATAACCTCTGCATCTGTATCTACGCTTTTAGGATAAATATAAATTATTAATAATGAGGCAAACACTCCATTGTTAAATATCCGCATCATAACTGTGCTAGTGATTCCTAAGGGACATATTTATTCGAGCGGAAAATATCCATTCTGCCTTTCTTGGTCTGTCTACAGGAACCCTTAGGCGAACATGGTTGTGGATCCCTACTGATATGTCATGTACTGTCCGCTTGATGCAAACTGTCACAAACACCCCTTCACATACAGCTGTACGGCCGCAGATTCTGCATCAGAGATGAAGCTATTGAGCAAAGCTTGATGCTCTGCACTGGCGCACTTATTCGAGGGGAGAAGGATGCTTCGCGAGGCGAAGCGACCAGTGAGCACTTTGCAAAGAAAAACAAAAGAGATTCTGCATCAGAAGGCATCAAATTTTGCATCAGAAGGCATGCGTGCTTTTATGCTGTCATTTGCTTGACGACGCCCCCCCCCCCCCCCCCCCCCTTAACTCAATGCTCCCCTTGGGGCCTGTAAGGTACTTTGAAATAAATAATAAATAAATAAAATAATGAAATACGGTATTTTCCCAAGAATAACAAAGCGAATAATGACCCATACGAATAAATAACTAAGGTATACTTTTGCGTAAACTGGGCATGACTCCCCACGGCGCTCTGCATGGTCCAATGTTGTCTAGTGTAAAGTTGTTTCCCTTGAATGTATTTTATAAGTGACATAGTTTTATTAATAAGCAGGCTACTCGGCAGCACGTTCCGGCCTACGAGGTGGTGCACTATACTGCACTACGAGGATGTGGTACTTCTTAAAGCGACGCCATCTTTGCCTCTTCAATCGAATTTCCCACTGTTGCTTCTGGTGTTTTGCCGATTGGCCGGTACCGGACCTAGTGCAAACTGAGGTGGCCAAAGGGGGGGGGGGGGGGGTCGCAAGTGATGCACGTAAGCAGGTGCGTGAGTTTTGCTACCGACACGCGGTCGTCGTCATTCCATGGCCGTTGTTCCACTGTGGTCATTCATTTGTTGCCGTGTCATCTTCACCGTTTCGCCGTCTTCACTCTGTCGTAATCACTGCGTGGTCATGTCGTCGTCAAGACGCCACCGGCGTCACGCCTTCAACAACATTCAGTCGTCGTTCCGTAGCCACCATTGTGTCGTGGTGGCACCATTGTGGTCATGCACTCGTCGCTATACCGCAGCCGTCTTACCGTCATCGTCATAACGTCCGCGTCATTCCGTCTCGGTCATGCGATGGTTGTCAATGCGCCGTCATAATTGGTCGTCATGCGTTCGTGATCGTCGATCGTGATGTCTTCATGGTCATGCCGTCGTCGTCGTCGTCGTTGTCATTGATTATTTGCCACTATCGCCATCACTGCATCGTCATCATATAGTTGCCGTTACAGCGTCGTCATATGTCATTGTCTGCGTGCGATCGTAGCCACGCTGCCGTTGTCATTACATCGTCGTCGTGTCATCGACGTCATTGCGTTGTATTTATGCGGTTGTGGTCACGCCGTCGGGGTCGTTCTATCGTCACCATCGCACTGGCGCCTTGACGCCGTGGTCACGCCGTACTTGTCGCTCGATTTTACCTAATGTCTGTCATTTTTCTATGCCACTAACTTTTATTTCCAGCTCCCCTTCAAACAAGCCCTTCCTTATCATTTCAGTAAGACCAGCAGACGTTTCCTTGGACTCTTAAGTTAGGCCGAAAACAATTAAGTTAATTCGTCGGCTTCTATTTTCATGTTCGCAAATTTTGTTAACCGCAAATGCCCAAATCTTTCTCAAGCCGAGTTGTTCTCAGTTTTAAATAATTTGCACCTGTTTTCAGCTGATTCAAAGTTTTCATCTGCACTTCGACACAGCCCATCATTTCTGACTAGCTAGCTATTCATTTTTCAATTCTTTTCTTGCTTTGATAAGACAGTGTTCATCATAACCGTCATGCTATTTGGTCCCGACAGCAGCTGTTGTAACATTTCTTGCTGTGACGGGCCAGGGTTTGGTGCATTATCTCCGTAACTTAACAAGTTCAACCCAAAGGTACAGACACGCGAAAAAAGCTACCAAGTGAGCAAGGCAGCGACACTAAAAGGCGGTTATCGCTGCGATAACATGGCCCAGGCTTAGTCCGTGAAAGCTTTCGCTTTGAGCGCTGCCGCCAAGCTCACTGCGCGGTCATTGCCAATTATGCCACCAGTTGGTAGGCAACAAATAAAAAATAATTTCATGGACTCGATGCGTGGTGTGGTGATAAATGAGAGCGGCGATGTATGCTTGTTGGTTGTTCATCGTGAAACGAGCGAGTTGCAGCGCGGACAGGGAAACGAGAAGAACATAAAGAATACACACTCTTAACGATACTAGCAACTAGGGGCTGAAAATAAAGACTGCTCTTGCTAGTAGCGCTAGGTGTGTGTATTCTTTTGTGCCTTCTCGCATCCCTGTTCCCTGTCCGCGCTACAACTCACTCGTTTCAAGGTTGTAATAAAGCTCCTTTATTTAAACTAGGGCAGCAGCGTCGTAGGTCTGACTGCAGTCGCCATAGTGATGCTTTCGAATCACAAGATATGACTTCATTCATTCTCAATAAACCGAAGCCATTGAGCTTGCGTTGTAGTGCACGTTAAAGAACCCCAGGTGGTCAAAATTATTCCGGAGCCCTCCACTACGGCATGCGTCATAATCAGAACTCGTTTTGGCATGTAAAATCCCAGAAAGAAGAAGAAGAAACTGAAGCCATGCCAAGCGAGGTCTTCACTCGGATAGTCGATGGTCTTAACGGGAGAACCACAGTACCAGCGGTGCTGGTGAAAGAAACCGAGCCGTCGGTATAGATGTGCATGTGTTAGGTGCATGCTGCTCAAGCAAATCGAACAAAGTATGTTGTTGACGCGCAGCGGCATATTGATCAGACTTCTCGATCCCGAACAGGGTCACTATCAAATGCAACTCAGCGCAGCGCTGTTCATCTTGGAATGCTTTATGTCGTACCTGCTCCACATCATGGCAACAGTTCGCGAGTACGCGCATAGCGCCCGCCAAGAACCTGTCGTCAAAGCTGGCTGCTCCACAATGGCACATCTCGTGGGGAGAAGCACGCTTTTACTCAATCCTTTGGGTTGTGTGTGTGTGTGTGTGTGTGTGTGCGTGCGTGTGTGTGTGTGCGTGTGTATGCGTGTGTGCGTGTGTGTGCGTGTGTGTGCGTGTGTGTGCGCGTGTGTGCGCGTGTGTGCGCGTGTGTGCGCGTGTGTGCTCGTGTGTGCGCGTGTGTGGGTGTGTGTGTGGGTGTGTGTGTGGGTGTGTGTGTGTGGGTGTGTGTGTGTGGGTGTGTGTGTGTGGGTGTGTGTGTGTGTGTGTGCGCGTGTGCGTGCGTGTTCGTGTGCGCGCGCGCGTCAGATGTACGACAAACAGCCATACAGAATATTAGAAGTGACTGCTACAAATAAAATTAGGAACCTTCAGGGATCATCTATATATGCGTGACTATAGGACCGTCTCATCGCTCAGTTCTATATCAAGTTCACGGAGCGCGCCATCACGGGTCATAGAAACTGTCCATACTGCGCTCCAATGTCAGCGCAGAGAGGTCGCCCGTGGTGTGCACGGAAACGGGACGGGCGCTGGGTGCAGGCCTGCTGTTGATCCGGGCCACTCTCCGGGCGGCGGCCTCTCTCAGCGCTGCACCGAAACTGGAGCGGTGGGCGCATGTGTCTGTCTGCGAGAACGCGCCGCCCGCTTTCGGGGCGCCTGCGTGTGCCCAAGGGGGGGAGGTGGCGAGCTGCAAATGAACCAGAAATGAACTGGTTCGCCCTTTGTGCCGACAGGCGCCGCTTGTCAGCGACCGGACGGCAAACAGCGCCCAGAGGTCCCCAGGCGACCCCAGCAAGCGTGTAATCGCATTGTTCGCGCAGCTCTGATTCGGCCGCGTGCGCTCCGCTGTTCCTGCTGGCAGCATGCATCGCTCGCTTCTTTTCCCCCTGCTCTGCCGAGTGTAATTTTTGTTTCACTTTCCAATGGCCGGCTTAGTTCTTCCTTTTCATTTTTGGCGCCCCTGCGATCGCTTCAGCTGGTGCGCAGTACAAGCAAACGAGGAGGATTCGCTCGGGGGCGCCAGAGGAATGGGGAACACGTGCGCCCGTTTGTTCTGCGCCTCACCGACGGCCTTCGTAGCGTTCCTCCGGCGTGTGTGCGCTACTGGCGTTCACCTCGCCTGCCCCGTCGGTGGCGTGCTCGTGACTCGTGGAATGTCTCCGTAGCGGCCACTGAATGGGCGTGCCGGCATCATTCGTGGTTTGTTCGGCTGAAATGCCTAGCAAGTACGATAAATAGGCTAAAATAAAAGAGAAATGAGTGTTTTACACTTTCTTTTGATGGCCTGCCATGTCACATAGAATATTTAGAGTTATGAGGCCTTTCTTAGCGGCTATGCCCCATCGCATAGCATGAAGCCTAACGATTTATTAAAATCTGTTAAACGATGCCGTGCCTACTGCGAATGCAAGGTCCCTGAGAGCCCAAGGGGACTATTTCTCGCCCCCGGCTTACAGGGAGTGGCCCTGTCTGCCGTCTAGAACCGCGGGCATGGCATCGTTCCGTGGTGGTCCTCTGCGTCAACAAGCGGATGCTAGGGCTAACCAAGCCGGCAAAGCCATAGGCAAGCAAGCAGATGAAAATAATGAGACGGAAAGGGTTGAGAAAATTGCTGAAGCACCTGCCAGAATCAATGTGCGTATATTCAATTGAATTCAATTTTCTTTATTTACCAGAAAATATTCTGTCTGGACTCTTGGGCTAACAGCTGCAAGAATACAGCTTGACGGGGCCCAGAAGACCATACATACATGGCAACAAGTGACAAGTAAACAGATAACAGATGTTTAAAAGCAGTTTGAAAGCAGTTTAACAGACATCTCTGCGGCCTCCAGACTCCGGCCGCTAAAAGCGCTGTGCAGGTCCTCGCCACACTGACACCTCTTATCGCAGCTGTTTACAGACTACAAAGTGTTTTATTCGAACCTGTGCTGCTGACGCTGGAGAAGGCCACACACCAGCCTCTCCTTCACGCGTTTTCGTGACATTTGAATTGAATTACCCATGCCAGCCAAGATCAGGAAGCCGGAAGACACTTCGGAATGACATTTTTGGACTTTCATGATAATCACCAGAATTTTGAACTTGCCTTCATCGTTGTGCATCCCTCTTCTATGTCATCATAATCCCTGATCACACCTTTACGACCCTGTTCCCCCTCCTCCTGTGCAGAGGAGCAGGCGAGAGGGTGCTAGCTCAGGCCAGCGTCTCTGCCAGCCCTTAAATAAATTATATATATATATATATATATATATATATATATATATATATCACTCGTTAAACGATGGTAACTGATGTTCGAGAATTAAACGAGGAGCCGCTTAATCTTATAGGGTTATAAACAGGCGATATCTCGTTTAGAGCGTAATGGAATGTGCGATTATAATGCAGGTGGTCGTTCACAATGCCACTTCACATCTCGGGTAGAAAAGCCAGCGACCAGTTTATTGACTGTGTGGACAAAAGGATATGGCCGTAGTTGCCCATGCAAACGTGATAATGACTGCTTTTCTGTCGTTATTGTAGCTGATCAGAACGCCACTCAAGGAATGTTGTTAGGGGCATTCCGTCAACGAGTGATGGAACGAAAAATGATAGGCGTAACGTTCAGATACCTGAGGAAGGCGGTGTGAATTAGAAGGGAAACGCGTGTTGCAGAAAATTTATCTAAGAATAACATGAAGATGTGGCGTTTGGCAGGTCATGTGATGCTCAGGGCGAATGACGAGCGCATAACAGAATATGTCCCAAGGGAAGAGAAACGTACTCGAGCACTCCCGAGGGTTGATTGTGCCCCTGAGGAGTTGGTGTGATAAGGCTAGGGTATTTTCAGGAATCAGAAGTAGTCAGCTGACGCAAGACAGGGCTAATTGGATATCGATGGGAAGGGTCTTCGCCTTGCTGTAGACATGAGAAAGTATAATGATGATGATGCCATGGCAAGGAGTCCAACCTTTCGGTGCCTTGAACGTCTCTTTGGTCTCTTTGATGTCCCGCGCGTGTGTTGAAGTTGCTTCTATCACCATGTATAGCACTCGTCGTAATCTTTGTGCCGTATCTTATAGATTACGCCAGAATATTCAGGAGTTCCAAGGGGCATCTTCCTCGAACGGAGCTCTTGCCTAGATCGGGAAACCTAGCAGGTGGCGCCTCGCTGATTCCTCGAGCGTGTAAGGAACTGCAGCATGTGCTTCTTTCTTTCTTGTACGCTGCTTCGCCCCCAGCAACAGAACATCTTTGTGCATCTGGTGGAGAGGATATGGCCCTTTTCCGACAGCTCTTTTCCTCGCAAACCTGCAGCTTATCCCGGTCTTAGCCTCTTATATATAGGATGCGCAGTCATCGTCTGAGCACTGCCTGAAATTGAAGAATGAGCTGGTGCCGATTCAGCCTCTTACACCAGGAAAGCTCACTATCTAGGCAAATTTTGTGATTTTGAGCCTCATCAGTAGAGTTTTATTGGGAAAATGAGGCTGTCTACAGCCGCCATGTCCTTATTAGGATCATTTTTCGCAGCCTTGCGGTTGGAGAAACGCCTTGACTTTTTACACCTGAATGTAGAACGTTGAAGCGCAATTTTGCAGTCAAAATCTAAAATATTTTTGGAAACGCAAATGCAATTTTTCCGACCCGTATCTCCCCTTAACAAGCCACAAGCAGACATTGTTAAAGTTGGTCCTGAATCACTTTTTATCGATGTAGAGATATGCACTTCACGTTAAATTACACTATTTCAGAAATACTTTGCAACAAGAAGTACTTACATACGTTCAGCAGAAGCGGAGTTATTGGCAATCAAAGATCGCCTTTAATCCCCTCCGCGTTCCTCGCGATCCTTCTTCAATGCCTTGCACAGCGAAGGCTACGGCAGAGCAAGGGTGGTGCTCGCAACGCTCCGCCTACTAATGGTCAGCGTGGCCCGCAGTTCAAATTTGATTTTGGATGTTCAGCAGGCGCCACTACTTCAGAATTTGGTGCCTACGACACGCCAAACACAGAGCCTATCCCTCAGCTTAGGGATGAGTTCATGGTGTCTCATCCCTTTTCTGTGCTACAGTGTACTAAATAGCTACGCGCGGCTATTCTCGCACCGAGTGACATGAGTAGCACATTTCCTTTCGCACTAAACTCTACGCCAATCAAACAAATTCCGGGGGTCGAACAAACGGCAAAGTTCGGACTGGTGTTGCACAACTCGCGCGGTGCTTTTTTTCAACTCGACGATAGATTGGATTTTTTACAAGTACTTCTGCAGGGGGGGGGGGGGGGGGGGAGTGCAAGTAACCGACAAATGCAGGCCTTGGTAGAGCACCTGAGAATATGATAAAGCCGGTGGCGCAGGCTCTCCGGGGCACCCAAGGGGCAGTGGCAGGATCAAAGCTGGAAGCAGCGTGGCCCATGGAATGGGGCTGCCGAGGCCGGAGCGTTCCAGGAGGGTTCGCCTACAAAATTGCCTGCACGCTATCACAGACAGCCGATCTTATACTCCCCTGACTCGCGCAGGCATTGGCGAGCCCGAACGCATGAACCAGTCCGTGTTCTAGCGTTGGTGTCCCCGTTACCGCTTTCGTGTCCTGGAGGTGTGACCAATAATACCAAAGGATTGCGGCAGAACCCATCTGTTCTAGCGTTGGTGTCCCCGTTACCGCTTTCGTGTCCTGGAGGTGTGACCAATAATACCAAAGGATTGCGGCAGAACCCATCTGTTCTAGCGTTGGTGTCCCCGTTACCGCTTTCGTGTCCTGGAGGTGTGACCAATAATCCCAAAGGATTGTGGCAGAACCCATCTGTTCTAGCGTTGGTGTCCCCGTTACCGCTTTCGTGTCCTGGAGGTGTGACCAATAATACCAAAGGATTGCGGCAGAACCCATCTAACGATGACAGTTAGCATTGAATCTAGGTATAGAGCGACACAACGCATTGCCACCGTCAAACGATATAAAGCCAACAGACAGTGATGCCAAGGAACACATCGGGGAAATTAGGTGTGATTCAAATTGAAATGTAGAAAATAATAAAGAAAATGGAAATGAAATTGGACGAGTAGATAACGTGTCGCCGGCGGGAGGCGAACCCACAAGCTCCACATTACGCGTACGTTGCTCTACAAATTGCGCTACGCCGACGGCTATCAATCCGTACACTAACTTATATTATTATGTTTACAGGATCTGACCCAGGGAGTGTTAACCAGTGCCACTCAGAACCGTGGGGGGCGGAGGTGGTATACATACTTTTTTTTTCTTTTTATTTTTTTGCCCGATGGCGTCACGTAACACGTGAACTTAGAAAAGCAGGCATGTGGCTAAGAAACCCTCGTATGCTACCTAATGAGATCAAGGCTACCAGATTCGAGATACTCGCTATGAATGAACGAGAGAAGGAGGGAAACCGATGGGCTCGCTTTTGGTAATCATGACCATATAAAGCCAACAAAAATCATGCCAAGGAAAGCATCGGGGAAATTAGCTGTGGTTGAAATTAAGATGTATAAAATAAATAATAATGTTGGCTAATTAATGTTGGCTTTTTGAATAAAGGTTGGCTTTAAAATAAATAATGCTGACGAATAGCAGCCACATACAAATCGGCAAAATAGGGCATTTACCCGCCTACTTTCGAAAGCGGGCGCTGCCGGCTACAGGCTGTAAAGTCCAACACAACAACAGCTGAGGTCAATTCCTCTTTCAGAATAGCGTCCACATAAGTACGCTTTTTTTTAATACGTAAGCATTTCTATGCGTACCCAACGAGAAATACCTGTCCTTCCGTCCGTCTGTCTATCACGTAAGACGAATCGCTAAAGGAATTAATGTATAAGATAACAAAATAAGTTTGAAAGGAATAAATTGGGCTCCAACCCACGCTGTGAACGTAGTTGGCCAGCGAAGCTGTGGTATCACTTGATCCGATGTACCAATGCGACATAGCCTTGAAATGGGTCCTGCCGAGCATGAGCTCGACGTCGTTTTCGTATTGACGTTGCTGTTCCTTTCGTCACTCATAGTATTCAAGCTGCTCTTCGGAAGACCTAACTATGCGTAACTTTCCCATAGCGCTAACACAACACAAATGAACTCAATTGCCAGGCGGGTTCGTGTTTTACATGTGTAAGTGTAATGACGTCACTCCCTGCTTCGTACGCTACAGTTGCCACTTCCTGTACCTGCAGCTTAAGCAACCGTAATCTTTACAGGGAAACGCTTCCAGGAAACGCTATGCGCGAAGGGGAGCTTTCTGGTTATTGTTCCCCGTACGGCCGGCGCCGCCGCTACCGTGGATGGATCGTTGGTTGGATGCTAGGAGCGCCCCCTTTGGAATGGGGCCGTGAGTTGTGCCACCAAGCTCTTGCTATTATAATGTCCTACCTATCTAAAAAAAACGCGAAGAATTCCCCTCACCAAACTTTCTGAACCACTACTGGGAACTTTGCTTTTGTACGTCTTCGTTGTTTATCGTTTCTCTACTTTTCAAGCAATCTTCCAATCGCCTCTTCCTAATCTATATTGCGGACTTGTTTACTTTCCCCTTGCTATCCCTGAACCTAACGCCTTCAAGGAGGCCACTGGTACCTAAATCGACCACTGGGCAGATATCTTCACATTCTAATAAAACATGCTCCATGGTTTCCCTAGCTTTACCACAGCAAACACATGTTTATTCTTCCTTGTAGTATCTAGCTTTATAAGTGCGTTTCTAAGGCATCCCGATTTCGCTTGGAAAAGTAAAGAGCTTCCCTTTGAGTTTTCATGAATTGTTTCTTTCCTGATTTCGTTTTTTTCTTTTAAGTAGTTACTAATAGTAGGTTTCTTTTCCATTGCCGCCACCCATGACATTGTCTCAGCCTCTCGCACTTTGCGTTTGACGTTCTTCGTTGCCATGTTGCTTACCATACCAGTCGCATACTTGCTGGTCAGCTTTCTAGTTCGCTTCCTCCACCGTGCGTCAATGTTTTGCCAGTACAAATACCTGAACATCTCTTGCATCCTATCTACTTTCTTCCATATTTCTCAGTTGTTCTTCAAAATCAATTTTACTCGGAACTTCCTTCAATTCAAATCTTGTCCATGCCATATCCCCCTGTACAGCTTCATTTGTAGTCTTCCCGTGAGCGCCCAATGCTAGGCGTCCCACTGACCTTTGGTTGCCATCGAGTCCTGATTGTACCCTTGACTTCAAGCAAACAACCGCACTTCCAAATGTCAGTCCTGGAACCATTACACCTTTCTGCATACCCCGGAGTACCTCGTACCTATTCTATCCCCACAGCGGTCTGTGTTTCATTATGGATGCATTTCTCTTCCCCTTTGCTGTTATCGTTTTTTTTTCTGTTTCCATATATCTATTGCCTTCGTTTATACATATACCAAGGCATTTATATTATTTTACCCGAGGTATTTCCTGGCTCTGTATTTGCACTGTCTGTTCACTGTTGTCATTGAATACCATAAAAACTGATTTTTTAACGCTAAATTTCAGACCTAAATTCTCGCCTTCCTGTCCACAGATATTAGCCAGACGTTGCATATCACTTTGCTCGCTTGCTAGCAACACAATGTCGTCCGCATAAAACAAACCTGGAAGCTGTGGATCTATTACTGTACCCGCCTATTCGTACAGGAGATTAAAGCCGATATTGATCCCCTCTAGCGTCCTTTCCATCCTTACCATGCACATAAGAAACAGCAGCGGGGATAGAGGGCACCCCTGTCTCAGTCCCTTGTTGATATCGAACCCGCCGGGGTTGCTCAGTGGCTATGGTGTTGGGCTGCTGAGCACGATGTCGCGGGATCGAATCCCGGCCACGGCGGCCGCATTTCGATGGGGGCGAAATGCGAAAACACCCGTGTACTTAGATTTAGGTGCACGTTAAAGAACCCCAGGTGGTCCAATTTTCCGGAGACCCCCACTACGGCGTGCCTCATAATCAGAACTGGTTTTGGCACGTAAAACCCCATAACTTAATTTTGTTGATATCGATTGCTCCTTGCTCCTCATTCTTTCCCATTCAACGCAAACTGTATTTTCCAGGTAAATCTCTCTCAAAACATGTATACAGTCGTTGCGTATGCCTTTCCCTACCAGAATATTCTACAAAAAATATTGGAGGGCGCTTAAGCTTCGCCTTTAAGAGTGGAACGCGATAGCGTTATCGGGCTGCGTTCGCATCACATTTCTGGTTCAGTGGGCTTTACCGCAACACAGAACGTGAGAAAGCCAGCTTACAAAGACCAAGCTTACACCAATCCCCTTAAAGTCGGCTTCACTTTTAAACAGAAATGCATTGCTGGGAAGACGTTTTTTCAGGGGCAATATAAGTCGTATTATTAAAATGTGAAGGCCCTAGCACCTTTTTTATTACTTTAATAATTGTTTGCTACTGCCCCGACGCGCGCGTGTCCAAAACGCATTAGGCACGCGAAGTCCCAATTTGACGATGATGATGATGATGCCTGCCCTTTGTAGCAGCCGGGCATGGCTACCTCAGTGGTCAATACCACGCCCTATCCAAAAAGAACTGCTTTAAAAAAACGACAAGGAAAAGGAAAGAAACAAGTCTATGAATACTTAGTGAACCCAATCTCACGTGCACTGTAGCCCAACGTGGGCCGTTAACACCTGAGAGTTTCTGCTCTCTAGCTCTCGAGGCCCCCCTTCGTCCATGCTACCAGAGTTTTGTCGAGAGCACAATCGGCATCGCCCACAAGTCCGGGAATTTCAAAGCCGAGGGCTGCGCCGATGGTGAGATCTTCAGCGGCTGGCGCCCCGATCGCGTCACACAGAAGGACTACGTGGTCTATCGTCTCCTCCGCTTTGCCACACGCACGGCACACCACACTGGGGACCTCGTCACTAATTATTCTTTGGCGAGCTGGTGTGCGGAGGGCGCCGGCTCGTGCCTCGAAGAGCAGCTTGCTCCCTAAGGCGTTGTCGTAGAAGTCCACCGCTGAGATTTCTTTCTTGTGTTGGCGGTAGACGGCCAACGTCAACTTCGCCGCCATCGCCCGCTGCCACTGCGCTGGCTCTTCACACTTCACTCGCTGCCGTTCCAGGTGCGCCCACGCCGCCGATGTGTCCGCACTGAGTGGACAGTTAAAGAACCCGTATTTACTTTTGATGCGGTAAACAATTCTCACCCGTGGCGTGCGCAGACAGGTCGCAGACAGGTCGCAGACAGGTAGTCCAACACACACCGCGGTCATCGTTCACAAGGCATACGGAGTAGTCGGCCGCGCTAAGCGATCTTGCTGACTGCCTCGCGCGCCTCAAAGCTTGAGCACCCTAGGTCGCCTTGTATAGCCTCGTTTTCCACGGCGCCATGGCATCCGAGAGCTACCCGGCCAACTTCGCGCTGTCTCCGTTCAATCCACTCCCGCGTGGGCGCCGACATGCAAACCACGGCATTTGAGAAAGTTAACCCCGGCACATGCACCAGTTTCCATAGGTCGCGCACCATCTGGTACCGCTTGCAACCCCACAGAATCCGTCGACGGAGGACGCACTGGGCACGAAGCGCTTTCAGTCGAAGGCTGGTATCGCGTTGCCCATAGAGGTGTAGGTCGCTCGATGGCAGCACCTCTAGGTATTTATACGCTGGGCATGTTGACACTCTTGCATCACCCAGCAGTATAGTGGCTTCGTCTGTACCTGGTCCCGCGAGGTGAACAATCGCCGTTTTCTTGCAGCTGAAGTGGAGCCCAAGGCGTGTTATCTCGGGGTGGCAGATGTCAATCAGCGCCTGAAGGTTTGCGGACCCTCTGCCATCAACACCAGGTCGTCAGCAAAGGCCAGGCCTGGCAATTTGCAATTGTCATTGACACCAGCCGTATTATACCGCAACCTGAAGCCGAGGCTGCAGCTGAGAAGTTTCCGCTCGACGCTGGTCACGTACGAGATGTACAGTAGCCGGGACAACGGGCCTCCCTGGCGCAATCCCCTCATGACCCTGACGGGGTACGATTATACCGATCCGAATTTGCCAATGACCACGTTATCCGTATACAGGTGCCTTACGGTAGACAGAAGCGGTCCTGGTAGTCCCTTCTCCGCCAAACAGTAAAAAAAAGTGGAGCATAAGGACGTTGTAGTAGGCTCCCTCGACGTCTAAAAAGCAACATTATAAGGAGCGTTGTTCCAACCTGGCGATTTCTGTGCACTGGGTGAGGATGAACAGGGTTCTCCAGCCGCCGGTTTGGGCGAAAACCGTTCTGCAGCTCAGTAAGGACCAGTGTTGTACGGAACGGCGTTTCTGGAACTAGTTCCTTTTGAGAGGAACGGAGGAACGCCACCGTTCCATTAAGGGTCGGTGGAACTGTAACGGTAGCTCGTTATGTTTACGAAGGAATGGCAGAGGGAACGGCTTTCCTTCTGTAAACGTTCCATGGCACTGAACAGACGCATGCACGTACGCAGCACATCATGCAGGGCGGATGGGCGACCACGTGAGGCGCAAAGAACTAACGCTTGCCTGTCACGTGACTATGGTCCATTTTCTTTCGTGAGTTCGCAGTTATATTTTTTTATGACTAGGCTTCAAGATTGTCACGTGACACTCGCTCCTGTAGTTTCTTTCTTCCATGCCGGCCTGTCGGACAATAACATCGAGATGTAACTCTTGCAGAGTTCAAACAAGGGTCTTTACTAAATTGCGAATCTCTATTCTGGACATTAATTTTTCCACTCATACTGCAATATTGAATCAGCATTAATTAAACGCCTAAGAATTGTTCCTTCCGATGTGGTTTCTTGTGCAACCTTTTAATTATATTGGTGCATGTGAGTAACTTTCTATTTGCGGATCTGAAGCGCAGTATCCTGACTGCACATTTGAAGACCGAAGTGGAAAGTGCCATATGTGTTGCACTTGTAATAGACAAGCACCAAAGTTGCAGTTAAACATGTCTGGTGTATGTCCGGTGCTGCCTGAAAAAAAATTCGTCTAGGAGCATTTCTTTTGAGTCTTTTTATCTCCTGATAATGTGCCGCCGGCGACGTTCAAATTCGTATGATATAGAGGGTGTTTCAGTTAACTTGGGCCAAAGTTTAAAAATATGCAAATCGCCACGTAGCTGGACAGAACCAAGGTAATGTTGTTTGCCGTCGCTTGGAGATACTCAGAGTATTTTTTTATTCCGCCTAATTAGATGACTAGTCATAATTAATTAATCAACTTCACAAATGTTAGAATTGGATGAAAACTGTCAATGAGAAAATTGTAGAGCGACATGAGAAATTCCCATGCAGCTTTCTGTTGCTCAGTACGTGCTACATAAAAGTGTTTCTTTGAGCGTGAAAGATGCCCGCGAATACACGCGAAGTGCCTCGAGCTGCCAGTCCCGCGGCAATCTTGCGTGTATTCGCAGGCTTCTTTCACGCCCGGAAAAACACTTTTATGTAGCACGTATTGAGTAATAGAAAGCTGCATCGGGAATTTCTCATGTCGCTCTACAATTTTCTCATTGATACGTCTTATCTAATTATAATATTTGTGATAATATTTGTGAATTGATTAATTTTTAAATTGCGAAAACAGTAATTTTTCCAGCCCGTCGAACTTCGCGTCATTTGTTTAATTCTTCATGCGTACAAAGACTACCTGGTTCGACTAACGCTTTTAACCAATCATTTCTTCCAGTTGCCTTTGATGAGTGGAATAAATAGCCTATCTCAATAGCGAATGAACATAACCCTTCTCGTTTCCGTGAAGGATTGTCTGAGAAACTATGCAGCCAACCGCGCAGTATACCAATTGATGTTGGTTTTACAAGTGTCTTCGTTGAGCAACCGAACGTTGTTGTCACCGACCACTTCACCCGCTGATCAGATTTCGACGACCGCCGACTGCGCTCGCCGCGATCGTTGTGCTTTGCGTGTCGCTTGCTTTCGTGGGCACAAATTCGCCCAATAAAAAGTTAGTTTCATCATTAACAGTTTTGCTGCTGTGGTCATCGCCGTCGCTACTACGTGACACTATGGTTGGTTGTTCCTTCCTTCCCTCGTTCCTTCCTTGCTTCATTCATTCATCTATTCCTCTCGTTCTGTCTTTCTTTCCATACTCATAAATCAGTCACGTTGTTCTTATGATGTCTGAGCTGCTGCCCCTGGGCCTGACGGTTTCCTAGAAATTGCTCGAAACTGCGCCGCCGACGGCCACTTGTAGACGCGAGTGTCTCGCGCCACTCGCGACGACAAAGCACCGCGCCGCGCCGTCTCAGAGGGCCAGCAGACCGGAACGAGAGAAGTCGCGTCTCCGGTCACTCCTGCGAAAAACCTGGAAGCTCACTCAAGTGAACAAACTACCGCATGGTGTATGCGTCTACAACGGGACGGGAAAAGGGAGACGCCGCTAGGAAGTCGCTGTGCCCCGTGGGAGGCTTTTGTGCGCTGCTCCGGGGCCATTCGCTGCTCTGCAGGGTATATCCCCCTTTCCTCTGCGCTCCTTTTCCACATGCCGGCTGATAAGGAGGTGAATGGCAAGAAGCTTGAGGACGGCGTGAACCGCGCTGGTACTTGAACCAAGCGGCGAGAACAGCGAGGAGTAAGCCGTAGGCAAGAAGTGGCCTTCCACTGAACACATCGCAGTGAAACAGAAGACGGACACATTAAGAACAAGGCGCCTCAAGCGGTCAGCGTTGGATGGAAATAGACAATAAAGCCATGCCATTGCCTTGCACTTTACTTCCTTCAAGACCCATTTCGAAGTATTACGGAATAGATGGGAAGAGAAGAAATTGAAGAAGGCGTGCGTTGTCAGGCTTTTATTTATAGGGGTATGCGAATATTTGACACTTTAGAATAACGAATCGAAAATTGTCCCATCCGAATTGGTCCTCGAACTGAATAATCGCTGTTTGCAAATGCGAATAGTTCTTCGAATAGTTTTCGAATACTTCACATTGCCAGCTGTGCACGGTTCATCATAAAACTGAAGCAAAAATTATGCAAATTTTAGTTACGTTATCACGCTGCGTCGCTCTGGGAGCCAGACTTTTTCAGCTAAACTGCAATCATTCGCAGTGAAATTTCCGTCCAACATTACATTACGCAATGGGTAGTGGTTGGTACTATTTATCAACAGTGCAATTCTCTTACAATTGTATCTTAATGCGCACGATTGCAAGAGTGTTTTTTTATTATATTTGTACCATCGACCATCGCTGCAGTCAACGCGCACTTGGGTTGCAGTCCCGATGGTACGCAAAGACGTTAACGGGCTCATAATACTGCCATTTAATACTTCATTCCAATAATGCGGGACCTCGCATGCTCAGAAGAAACGTGTTTATTTTCTTATAATGCTGCATTAGAACGTTCGATAACACGTACTTCATAATGCGCAATTTAATGACGGAAACTTTATGATGTAGTGAATACTTGAGGATGTCAACGTTGTTTTGTATTGTTACGTGCCGAGAGACACAAACAAAGGAACTAATTACGATGTATTTACAAGAGCTGCGCAGCCACAGACCGAGGTGGAAATCAGCTCGTGCCAAACCCAGAAGCCCGTCTTCGTCTTCCCTTGAGCCATGTGTCAAGCATCCGCTGTATCGCAACAATTTTAATGGTGGAAATGTCTGTTCAATATTCTAAAAATATACTCCAAGAGTATTTCATATCCGATTGTATTCGCGCCCGGCACTATTCGGTTCGTACTTGATTCGGTCTCAAAAATTACTATTTGCAAGCCCTTATTGTCCCCACGACTTCGCCAGACCTAATGAGACTCACTCATTACTCTAATCACTGAATTTATTTCGTGATTTCATTTGGTTGTCAGTTACTTACTTAGCGCCCTCTATAGCGAAATGAATTAGGTGGGAGTAGCGCTTATCATGCTCACAGTGCTTTTCAGTGGTTTAATAGTGACCTTTTATGCTGCATATGTAATGATATTGCTTGACTTTTCAGAGTGATCCCACCTTGCAAAACCGGTTATGGAAGGCCGTTATTTGTTAGTATAAACGGACATGCGTATAGGTGGTAGATCAGACTTGAGCAGAAAGAAACACCTTCTACAACGTTATTTTACCTTTTAATAACCTCAAATAAGCCGTATAATGTACTGTTTTACACTAATTGCTGGTTCAGGAGGCTGCCGGCCGGGGTGGCCCTTCCACCAGCGGTCATCTGTACTTGGAACTGGGCGCTCTTTCCAATGGGTGCAAGATGCTCAGAATGTCTCTTATACCAGTGACGGACGCAGATGCCAACCACTTAGCATGAACTTGTCCATGATTGCAGAGGAAACGTTCCCGTCTCCCACTGCAAGTTGGCCTCCTCTAAAATGTCACGACCAGCAATGATGGTTGAGTACATGACAACAGATACCGCAGTACACTACTTTAGTAATTTAATTCACATTACAACAACACATACCTTTCAGCACACATATGATACACACAAAACTTTTACGTTAAAAGAAGTAGCTGTCGTAATAAAAAAAAACATTCTAATAATTACTGAATCTCTCACGCGTTGTAGACAGGCGCCCCGTTGTAACCCCGTGGCAACATCTTACGTTGTTCCACAGGCGACTTGCGTTAAAATTAATTCCGAGGAAATACTGTGTTTTTTAAAATTTTTGCTCAAATGCAAATTTACTAAGCTGCAGCTGCTGAGACACGTTTCAAGTTATCGTGAAGACAAGAATACTCAAGTTTTGAAATACGAAAACTGTGAACAAACGCGTTATCCTCGAGTAGTTCCGGCTAAATGCGGGAAAATGTAGTAGTAGATGGGCGTTTCCGCAACTGCGGCTGCCACGGGTGGTAATGAAAGCGTGACATCTGCTCCGTGGCTTCCAGTTTCAACAGGTGTCTATGCAAGTTTCTGGCTGCGAAGTGCCTGATAAGAAGGTTCTGATGACGGTGTTAATAAAACGTCCAAACTGACTGAATGCACCTACGCAGTGTGACAGGTCAGTTACGAATGCACACTACCAAGTTTGTTCGAATTAAATCACCGCGCAACCGTCGACATAGGGAAACTGCTTGAGTCCATGTTTTCTCCCCGTCTATGAACCCATATGCAACACGAGTAGGGAAACAAGTTGGAGTTCGCTTGCACACTCGCATATCATGACTGGCAGTGCACCATCGCGCAGCCCTTCAAGGAGTCTCCGAGTCTCACGATTATGTCTTCGGCCGAAATACGAACTCGTGACGGTGCAGGACATTCAGAATTCCTCGTTCTGCTATCAGATGTCAGCGACAATGTTTCTTATAAGCACCGTCCTCGCAGCCGCCGTGCGTGACTTAGCCAACCTCGCTGCCCGTCGTTTTTTTACCAGGCCGTGTTCGCAGTATAAACCTCGATCGCTCTGTCGCGTCGACAGTCCGGGCCGCATCCTTTCCCGGCGCACGCCCCGTCGCCTCCATCATGGGACGCTCGCTGGGCGCGCACAAAGGAGCGGGGGGTGAGGGATGCGTGTTGCACGGCGCGCTACATGAGTGCCGCATTCACGGCGCGTTTGTCTGTTTGCGCGCGCCACTGTCGCGGACAAATGGCCACGCAGGCGCCGCCGCGGCGAACAACACAAGTCGTCGTCGGGCAACAAGTCGTCCCTACAACGGCGGCTGCGTTCGCCGGTTTTGTTCGCGCGCGACACCGCCTTGACCGGCTCCGCGCAGCAGCCAAGGGCACGACGACACCCCCCCCCCCCCCTTCTGTCCCCCATGTGAACCCCCCCCCCCCCTCCCACGGCGCTTGTGCTTGCGCGTCGGGCGGGAACACGGGCGCTCGACTTTGTGACTCGGCCGTGCGAGCCCTCGACATGATAGACTGGCGACAATGGGCGCGCCACTTCATGCGAGCTCCCTATCTCTTTGCAGAGACCGGTGCGGGAGAGGAGACGCTTGGCTGCCCACGCGCCCGCAACGGAGCCTCGCTCCACAATGGGGAGAAGGTCTCCTTTCTTTCCCCCCTCCGCGGCAGCCGCCATTGTGGCAACCCGCGAACGCTCTCGAGTCGGGGCTCCACACATACAGGGGGGGCCAGCCCGCGGTGCTGTATGGTGGCCGATTTGTGGCTGTGACGGTCGGGGCACGCTGGTGTACGCCGCTTGCGGTATAGGAAGGAAGTGCGCGTTTCGAAACGCTTCCAGTCGGGGGGAAACGCGGCTCCATCGAGGCGTGCGAGCGAAGGCAACACCGCGAGTGCGGGGTGAACTGCGGGGAAGTTGATACGCTACGCGGTGACGTGCGAAAAGCGGACAAGGCCGCGTATGCCAGACGGGTCACGCGGCGACAATTATCTTTGCGCTCGTAATGCGACGTTAATTTGAGTGCTGATTATACTATTATACCTTATAGCGGTCAGTGTGGAAGATGCAAGACATCGGGTGGCTGTGTTCCCAAGACGGACTTTCTTTCCTGTTTAATAAAAGCATTTCCTAACGTTATATTAACCATTGCGTGAGTACTGACGCGCTTGGCGCTGTGAAGAGCGCAATAGCTCTGATGGGTTTGCTCACAAACAATAATACCCCGCGAGAGCAAGGCTGGATACAACGCTTTATTTCTCAGAATTTTAGCCTTCCAGCGACACGTAAGCGCGACAGCGCTGATTTGCGCAGTTCTGACCCCCGTTTGACTGTCGATAACACGGATGCAGTAATCGCTGTTTCATGTGCCTTGCCGGAAAGCTCACGGAGCGAAGGAGCATATAATGCAGCGTAAGTTCATTTCCCCCCCGAAAACACTCGTGAGAAACGCTGTAAGAACCATAACCTCTCAGTGGTTACTCTGAATATACATGTATATACACTTTATATATGCACAGTACTGAAGCTTTATATGAGCACAATAAAGGTTCCCGGGAGGCCCAAACGTTAAAACCAAATCGGCCGGTTTGGAGCGGTGGATGATGACAAAGGAATGGAATTAAGAAAAAGGAATTGTTGTGTTATACCCAAACGTCCATCTTCTTTTGATCACTTTGCCTTGTGCAAATAGTCGTTCCACATGTAGCTACATCTATAAATAGTGTTTTATTGAAGCGGTCCTATGTTGCCTACGTACAGCGCACAGTTATATTACGCACAGCCGTCTGTTGAGGAAAGAACAACGACCACCCATATGGAATGAAGGCCAGGAACCACTTTCAATTACAAAGACAACAATTGCATGCCGTGCTGTTGAAATACAAGTATGTTTTCACGGGTTATAAAGGCAACCAATACCCTCACGCACCACTTTATTGTTGTGGGAGAAAGCACTTGCTTCGCAGGCTAACGTTTTGCATTTCGTTTAGGACACTGGCCTTTAAAAAAAGCTCCAGAGTGTTGAAACCACACTCGGTTATATTACTTTAAAGTATTAATTTATATCCTTCCTTGTCGCTGGCGCGTCATATTTATAGCGCCTGGCCGCTTGCGCGCCATAAACCAAACAAACAAACGAACAAACAAATAGCGCTATTGCGTAGTGTGTAAGAATGAATTTCTTATAAAATAGTATAGGGAAAGCGCCAATTCATTCAATTCAATTCAGGCAAACTTTAGGAAGGTACGTTGTGAAATTAGCTATAGTTTCTGAATACTTTGTTAACTTGGCCTCGAGGGCTCATTGGTTTCGACTCCACATAACCTACGCCGCAAAGTAATTATTAAACATAATTTAGCGAATATCTGGAAAAAAGATCGCTACTTTGTCGTTACACGCATAAGTATAATATTGTAAGATAAAATAAAGTAGATAAAGGAAAAACCCGCACACGCACTTGATTCTGAGATATTTCATGAAGAGTACCAGTTTACTGTTTGCCACTGCGACCGCACCGAGCGTATAGAGGAGGAGGCGTGCTCCTTGCACTTTGAAAAGACACATCCTCATCACCTATCCAAGTTAACAGCGCTCTAGCGATAACATGGGTTGTATTAACCCTGGGTTGCTCCAAATTGATTCTTGGCAGGTGTTATCGGTCATCTTCTTCGCCATCCACATTTATTAACGAACTGCATGACACTATCAACATATCTTCTCGTTTTCCTTCTTGCCCTTTCTTTTTGCTAGGAGATTTTAACTTTCCAAACATAATGTCGAATACCTTGCCATTACGTCTTTCGCCATTCTCCGCAACAAGCTGACGACTTTCTTAATTTGTGCTCCGTTTTTTTTTCGTTCTTTCGCGAAATTAGTTACTCCGGCCACCAGGATTTCAAGTAATATAGCTAACACCCTCTACTTGCTATTACAACATATTCAGACCTCGCTTCCAGTATCACATACTTACCTGGAATTCGTGACCACGTCTTGTTAAATTTTTTATTTAACGCTTCTCCTCCTCAAAAGACTAAACGCCAAAAACCACACGCGACTCTCGGAAAGCTAGCTTCGTATTAATAAATAATGAGCTATCTCATTTATATGATGATTTTCAGTTCAATCTAACTGGGATTTGTTCCCACGTACAATTTACAAATTAACAGAGAAATACATCCCAAAGCGCACAATCCCTTCAAATCCTCGAGCGCCATGGTACTCTGGTCACCTAAAACGCTTATGCAAGCTGAAAAAGCGTTTCTATCGTTTAGTGAAATCATCGCTTTCTGATGCGCACTATAGGCAACCTATAAATTCGCTTCAGATACCAATATAGCAGCTCTAAAAACTGCCATAGATTTGTCTAGTACACTGCCTGAAATACTAAAAACACATCCGAAAATGTCTTGGGAAATAATTAACCCAGCAACACACAATTTTATTTGATCAGAAGATTCGTGTGTAAATGTTGTTTCCAAGAACATGTGCGTGACAATTCTTAATGATTCAATTACCAGTTGGTTGTCGAAACCTTGCAGTATTGAACTTCCTAATGCATACCAGTACGAATACGTACCAATGCATTCCGCGATTGTTGTAGTACCTGGAATTAAGAGATTAATAGATGGTTTACCGTATCATTCATGTCCTGGCTACGACTGCATTAACAGTAAATTCCCTTAACGTACTAGCGTCTTCAGTTCCATGATTGGAAAAAAATATTCCAACAATCACTGAACTCATGTGAACTTCCAATGGAATGCAAAATTGGGAACGTGGCTCCCATCTATAAATCTGGCGTCAGAAATTCCCCTAATTACCGACCCATATCCCTTACAAGTAGTTTCAAATTATTGTTGCATGCAATATTCTCGAATCTCGCTAATTTTCTAGAGTATAACTCATATTTCACTAGCGCACAGCACGGTTTTTGAAAACCGTATTCTTGCGAAACTCAACTTTTATCTTACATTCATCAGTTGCATCACGTTCTGGAACGCTCATCCTGCGCTGACTGTGTCTTCTTGGATTTTAGTAAAGCATTTCATAAAGTATGCCATGAACTACTGCTTTTTACACTAAGCTTGCGAAATATCGACCGTAACCTTTTGAAATGGAAAGAACATTTCCTTGCTAATCGGTTACAATTAATAACCGCGAACGGTTATAACTCTCCACTCACCGAAGTTCAATCAGGTGTACCACAAGGGTCTGTACTGGGACCACTATTATTTCTTATCTATAATAATGATCTGACTGTTACAATATTCTTTAACACAAATCAGTTACCGCACGATTGTGGTATCTTCCGGTAATTTACTATCGCTGATCATACTAATGCACTTCAAGCTGACCTGAAATGTATAGTTAACTGCTGCAGGAAGTGGCTAAAGGAATTAAATATTTACAAATAGAAAATAATACGTTTATACAGAACTAGTTCTAATGCTAGCACCTACCACCTTAACAATGTCCCCTTAGATTTCGTCATGTCATATAAATATATTGGTTTGCACGTCACAAACAGCCAAAATCGGACAATTCATGTAGAGAACATCATTAGCAATGTTAATCGCATGATCGGATACTTATGGCCTAGCTTTTTCAAAGCAGCGTCTACTTTAAAACTACTGCTTTACAAGATTCTATTATGCTCGAGACTTGACTATGCATCTGCAATATGAGATTCTAGTCACGTTAACCTTATTACTTCACTTGAACTAGTACAAAATTCCTCTGTTCCTTTCATCCTTTCCAGCTATAACCGTACCGCGAGTGTGACCTCAATGAAAACTAGCCTAGCACTTATTCCATTAGCTAACCGCTGCGAATTCGCCCGTCTTTCGCTATTTAATAAAGGTTTCTATCACACCACACTTCATAAAGAGTTCATACTGCGGCCTCAGTAGATTTCAAACAGCGTCGATCGCCGTAGTAAGATTCATGTTTTAAGTCTTTCATCCCCCGTACATCTCAGGAATGGAACCACCTTCCCTCAAGTGCCGTAGTCATCACAGATACCAAACTTACTCGCGAAACAATTAGCTAACATTGTATAATCAGAAGAATCGTTGTTACCAGAACTATGACGTAATAGTTCAGCGGAAATCCCCTAGGTGGAGATAAGTAATTAAAGGGAAACTGAGACATCCACCCAAATGTAGCAATTTGCTACAATGGAAACCCAACCGGGTTCCTCGAAAGAAAGCCTCGCAGTTGAAGAAAAATTCGTCCTGGTCCGGGACTCGAACCCGGGACCACCGCCTTTCCGGGGCAGCCGCTCTACCATCTGAGCTAACCATGCAGGCGGCTAGCAGATGGCAGGGCGAAGTCGAATTTGTCGACAACTCGAAGCAAAGGCAGGAAATTGCTACATTTGGATGGATGTCTCAGTTTCCGTTTAATTACTCATCTCCACCTAGCGGATTTCCGCTGAACTATTACGTCCTACACTTCCCTTTGCTTCGAGTTGTCGACAAATTCGACTTCGCCCTGCCATCTGCTAGCCGCGTGGTTAGCTCAGATGGTAGAGCGGCTGCCCCGGAAAGGCGGTGGTCCCGGGTTCGAGTCCCTGACCAGGACGAATTTTTCTTCATTTCGAGGAACCCGGTTGGGTTTCCATTGTAGCAAATTGCTACATTTGGGTGGATGTCTCAGTTTCCCTTTAATGACCAGAACTACCATTCCCATTTTTGAATTTCGGCATACAGACAGCTTACAACGCGCAAGGTTCATTCTAGGGGCCATCGCGAACTTTTGCAGCTATGGCATATCGCGATGCTTCGGTGGTGAAAGCAGGTCATTTAGTTCCTCTTTTATTTTTACTTTATTTCTTTTTATTTTTTTATTTAGCTGTGCATAACTTCCGTTTGTCCCTTCCTTTGAGGCGGTGGGTGCTGCTTATCCGGCAGCAGAGTGCGGTCAAAGGTAGCGCCACGCACGTGTACTTGGTGCGATGAGTCACGCAGCGAGGTCACTCGCTAGTTGCACAGGAAAGCGCGCCTGCTTGCACACAAGCATCTCTCTCCCCGTGGCCAGCCACGGGTTTCCGCCTGGATGCTCGCAGCACTCCTGCCAGGCCGGCCCACGTGCGCTGGACTGCATGCAGGTGCATCCACTGGCTAGCTCCGCCGTGATTCCAGTGTACCATGAGAGCACCGTCAAAAGAATAGCGCACAATGATTACAATGAACAGGGGCGTGCACGAGACGTCATGCACTAATGCTAACGACCTGGCGTTTATTGCATCAATTGATCGATTAACTCTGGATGTCAGTCTGTGAGTTAGTGAAGGAACAAGGAAAGATGCGATGCTCGTATCGAGTTCAACAAGTAAATCAAAAGGACGATGACCCGCTCGAGGAAAGATATATGCGCACATGAATCAGCCAGCGCCTTCAGAACGTTATCACTGTAAACTATTGCGACAGCCCGCCCCTTCGTATATTAAGCTCAAAGAATCAACTCACTGGTTTAATGTCGGTGGTGGTGTTGGAGAACGCGCGATGAGCCTGGGATGCTTGGCCGACAATTTTTGCCGCCTGAGCATCTATTACGTTGTCAGCACGGATGTGTCAGCTTACGTTCATCAACTCTGAGTGTCTCAGAGGATCAGCAAGCCGGAGAACACCTTTTCTGGTTACTCCGAGCCTTTCAGGGAACACGTCTTCGAGGCTCGAATGTGCAGGACCCCTAGCTCTTCTGTACACCAACGCCTTTCCTTCCAACTAGAACTATGGCCACAACTATAGACCAAGTGTTCCAAATCACCCATTTAACCACATAAGGTACAAAACGGGGTAGCCGATCGTCCAGTATTAGGTAACCAAGCATGTGTGAAGGCAAGAAGTTCTAAAGCGGGACAGTAGGTAAGTTAGCCTCTTCGCGGCTAACGCCGTATTGTGGAGCGTCCGGAGATAGTCACGAATTAAATCCTTAGCTTGTTGCACGTTCTTCAGGGCTCTCAATTCTGGGCCATATGAAAGTGCTAAACGCACAGAAGCGTCAGCTCTCTAATTGCCTTTAATTTCGGGACGCTCTGACGGGACGCTCTGAAATTTCACCTTCCGTCTCCTGCCTTAGCTCCGGCAGATAAAATGGCGCATTTTGAATAATCTTAGGTAAAGTGATACTGCAGGTAACATCTGCAAAAGACCATGGAGGGTCTCGGTGACTCTGCAGTGTTTCGGCCACTCGAAGCCCAACACAAGAGAGTTGTACAGTGCTATATATATATACATATATGAACGAGTTCGCGGGCGTAGTCAGCAGAGAAGCGGCTTGGTGAGAGAGGAGTCACCAAGACCTATATGAGTTGAATTAACATTGCCTGGTAGGCAAGTTGGCGGAGCTATATGGAGTCAGCTTCCAAGAGTGGAATACCCGGCACCATGATCAGCGCTTTGAGCGCCCGACGAGATGCCACCGCTGTCGTGCTCTATATGAGATCGAACACAGGGCAACGACGCCGCCTTTTCTTTATAAGCCTTTTTAATAACAATGGTCCTGTGTCTGGCCTCGTATTAAAAATGATTGTTTTAAGTCATTGTTACGAATGAAGGAAGATCACATTCAGATTCACCGCTGCACTTTGGCATGCATGCTCTCTGGTCAAGTACCGATGTGGCCTATACCATACTTGCGTCCGCTTTACGCTTTTTCATGCGTAAATGTGGCCTATATACTTGTGCATAAAGTGACCGACACTCCACTATCGTAGCATTCAATACAAAATTTTACATCTGCCACACTGTACTGTCAACTATAGCTGTAAGGACGTCTTGTAGATGTTTATATCATACATTTGGGCCATCACAAGGGCAGTTTGTACCTTCTATAATGTCATACGACTCGGGAAAAACCACTATCCGTAGTCACTTCTTCTTTTCTGGGGTTTTACGTGCCAAAACCAGTTCTGATTATGAGGCACGCCGTATTGGAGGGCTCCGGAATAGCTTTGACCACCTGGGGTTCTTTAACGTGCACTACAACGCAAGCACACGGGCGTTTTTGCATTTCGCCTCCATCGAAATGCCGCCGCCGCCGCCGGGATTCGATCCCCCGATCTCGTGCTCAGCAGCGCAACGCCTTAACTGACTGAGCCACCGCGGTGGGTTATCCGTAGTCACAAAAAATTCTTATGCTAGAACTGTTCGTAACAGCATATTTAAGCGAATCGTGATGTTGGACATACGTATATTAAATCGAACGTTGCTGGCGAATGGCAAACAGCTCTTCCGAACGAAAAGATTTGTCAACTCAGGCCCTGATTAGATCTGTTATGTAATTATTACGCCATCCTTTCAGGAACGACAACCACATCTTTAAAGAAGTTGTTACTATTCTGAGAAACATGCGAAATTGCTCCTCGCACGGCCATCACTATCGCTGACACTTCTGGATGATTAAATGGTAAAACGTGGCTTGGCCTGTTGGAGCCAACATTCCTTCTTCCAGCGAGAAGTATAGTTGTCATCTGCAAAAGAAGCCAGCTAAGGGCATAGAACATTTACAAGATTAAGTCAGTAATAAAAATGCTACAGAATTCTTAGAATTGTCTACTAATGCCTAAGCACTTCTTTAGCTTGGCTGCTACTTCGTTTTGCTTACTAATTTAACTAGGTTATGAATGTCTATCCATCGCTACTGATCATCTGCTATTTCACTATCATATCGATTACATGTGTTAACTTCACCACTCATGCATTTATTTTGCAGATATATCGTATCAACTGAACCGGAACGCCGTCACAACCGTTTTTTTTTTTTGCCACTCCACAGCTTTCTTTTTTTTTTTTGCGACCTTGAGGCGTCGACGGCGACGTACGTAGTCTCTTTATTTTTTTTTCTAGCGCTACCAATCATCTGCTATTACACAATTATAACAATTGCATCTGTTAACTTGGCGAATTATGCATTTATTTTGCAGATATAAGGCGTCACTGGATGCATACATTCTTCTGGGTTACTCACCAGAGAATGCTTACGCATTAAAAAAATATAAAGATATTTCGCAGTACATAGTTTTGCTACCGTACGCGACGAAGGTGAACGCACACCAGCCAGCAGCAGTGTTTTTCAAGGATATAGCTGGAATGCTTTTACGTAAACACACGCAGCGCTTCCCATAGTCGCAGTTGGTTATTTGTATTTCAATGGTTTCCGAGCCACTGCGGAATAGTTGGCAACGACAGCGCAGATGAAGCTGCACGCTAGGCTCATCAAAAACATCAGCGGGTTCCTATACCACTCTCAAGAACGGATGCTGCGCAGCAGCTTCAGTCACTTGCTCGCCACATCACACTTCTACAACGGGGTTCACCGGGTTTCACCAACTCACGCTTGCACTCTCTTGACCCTAACTTGAGACTTCGCCTACCACCTGGACTCTCCCGTCGCGAAACAACTTTACTGTGTCGCATGTGGTTGGGCGTCGCATTCACCAACGCCTATTCGTTCCTAATAGGGATGGCCAACAGTGCCGCGTGCAATTTGTGCGGGTGCGGCGAGACTCTCGAGCACCTTCTGTGACAGTGTCCATCCTTTGACACTCAACGACGTGCTCTCCAAGCTAGACTCAACCTGCTAGATAACAGAACACTCTAGGAAGAAAACATCCTTGGGTCATGGCCTATGCATTCTGGCATGCGAACGGCCACAAAAGCCCTTCTGCAGTTCGTGAAGAATACTGGATTGTACGAACGCTTGGGACAGCGGAGATTCTTCTGTGACTACTTCTGCGAATGACTTACTCTATTATTTCTCTTTTATCTATTTATCTATTCTTCCCCTTTCCTTCTCCCCAAGCGTAGGGTAGCCAACCGGGCACGTCCTTGGTTAACCTCCCTACCTTTCCCTCTTCGTTTCTCTCTCTCTATCTCTCTCGATCGTTTCTATATATATAAATATAATTTTTGCTTTTCTAGCAAAATTCTTATGGCACGCAGTCAAAGACGGCAGCAAGTAGGAAGCATGGAAGAAACAGGACATGCCGTGCCGCAAGCGAGAAAAAGAAAATGATACATCTGTAGAAAGCGAACGCACTACCATGACTTGATTGAATCGTTGATTTATGGATTGACTATGTATCGGAAACGTGTGAAACAAGGATAGCATGTCGCCGGATTTTTCCTCAACGTTAAATCGCTAAATGAATGAAGGATGGTGGCGGGTGAAGTGAAACATTTCGGCTATTTAACAGTGGAATGAATTCGTCGGTGCGTCACAGGCACACACGCACAGTGAGAGAGAGAGAGAAGAGCGTAAAAGCAACTCCCGCTCAAATGTTGGGACGAACGCAAAGCTTCAGGGAAATAAAAGAGTGACAAGGGAGAAACAAACACGCCTGTTGCGCAAGACGGAATAGACTGTATAGAACGGTACGTCGGAACGGGAAACCGACGCAAGTCGAAGCCAGCGGGGGAGGGGAGGAAGCCACGCTTAGAGAAAAGGCGTCCCTTACACAGCCAGCAGCGGGCGGGCGCTGAAAGAGCGCTGATCCGTGTCCTCGTCGCGTCGCTCACCCCTGGCGACAGACGAGCTCGAAGAGGGAAGAAAGCTCCGGGAGTGAAAGGCGCAGCCCCCCCCCCCCCCCCCCCCCCCCCCCCCCGGTGGGGAGAAGTCCAATCTCCCGGACTCGCGATTTCCCGGGGAGGGTAGTCTGTCTCACCTATTATGCGCGGCGAACGCGTGCTGCGTGGGACACGACCGCATGTGCGCCCGTCTGTGTGTGCGAGAGCTCGGGTCTGAGGGAGGAGGCGACAATGACTCGCCTCTTGTGTGCGCGCCCATGTAGTACCACATCTGCGGGAGATATCTGGAGAGATTCGCATGCCGACACACCGAATGCGCGCGTTGCGCTTTGCGCGTGCTTAGCTCTCCTCTGTCGGAGCCGGTATACGGATATTTTTGGGGAAACCGAGAAGGTGGCGATACAGTGCAGCTCCAGTTTCCGTGAACCGCGCATTATTGTGCGCCCGGCATCGTCGATGTATCTTCGCCAACGCTACGGGAGGGGCGGGTATCTGCAGGTCGCGATGCTGGCGACCTGATTTGGTCGCTCATGTGCACGGCGAGAGAGGGAGTGCTCGGCGTGCCGACCATTCTTCGCTTTCGTTGAGTGGCTGTGGAAGTGGAAAAGCTCGAGGAAAAGTAGGAGACGCTCAGCATTCTAACTTTATAGGTAGCCACTGCGAATTTCAATTGACATAAGCAAGTCCCTAAAAGCACACTTTCTTTCTTCTATATTTTTGTTATGGCCAATCGCCAAAGCTTGTTATGTCCGGTAGTTAATTTCAGGGACAGCTTTATCTGTTCACCGCAGAGCTGTCAGCTTGTTTTTGTTATAGCAGCGATATTAACTTTAATATTAGAGCAGCTGTCACTGTGAAGAGACGAAATGGTAAACTACGATGGCCTGAAATATTAGGTCTCTCTGTAGCGATTCCCGCGGCGGCAATGACCCGAGCAATGTCACCACAATATAAGGATTTAGCAGCGCCAAGTTTATGAATTAACCATATGGTAACCATCTGCCTTGTACTGCCAGCTGGAAAGACCTGTCCGGTAAGGTCAGGCGCTTTACTGCAGCTTGTGCTGTGTAACGGGTGTCGTAATTGGAGATCACTACGCGAGGCCTTCGTCTTGCCGTGGCTCATGATGGTGAAAGTGACGTGGCTGTAGACAGTCCATTGGCCGTCTGAACGAAGAAACCTATTTCGCGACGATCCCGGTGAATAGACTGAGTTACTTCCGGTCTCTGCTGCGAAGGCCCTTCAGCGCTAAGCCCGATATGTGCAACGTGTCTTACAAATTCGAAACAGCCTCACGGAACCCTCCGACAGCATCCGCCCTGCAAAGTCCGATCACCAAGTGTTGCCCCGAAGCTCGATATAGCACTTCCGTCTCCCAGCTATATATGTACAAATCTCGCGACTATATACCACTGTTCAGCTCACTTCAGCACGGCAGCCGCTGGTGGACAAAAAAGAAAGGAAAAAAAGGAAAGGAAAAAAAGTTAGTCATACACGCACAGTCTAGAACAGATCAAGACAAATAATATAGACTTTCACTTGCATTGGAATTACGATCAACGTTGCGGATGTGACCTCTACAGGCACTGGCCGAAAACCAAAGTACAAAAAGAAAATACACATCCGATGTAGAGGACAAAGCCTTGCTCCATGAAGTTCTGTGTATATTCATCCTTTAAAGTTGACTCTCCCTTAATGCAGGTGTAAAGAGGACAGCGGGAGAGGGAGCTGCGGCGAGCGAGTTCCCCAGCTTGTGTCCCCGTGCACGCGGTGGTCAGGTCAGTGCCGATCTTATCTCGAGATGCTATCTCCGCGGCCTGACAGCTCGCGGTATGTATAGGGGCGGATAAAGATGTTTTGCCGGGGGTGAGTGGGTATACATTTCTCTGTTGTCGTTGCTCCCTTCCGGTAGAGCGCACTTGTCAAACCACGCCTTTTCTCGTGGAAACTATCTGTCTCTTCTTGTAAGCTTACCTTTTTTTCTTTCTTTCTGCAGCTTTCTTTCGATTCCTTCAACTTCTCAAATAACATGCCGAAAGTTGATACGAGGTTATATAGATTTGTTCATGAAATGCTCGCACAGCCCTTCACGCCTCAACGGAACTCTGGACTTTTTCCGCACAGTAACTCAACCTGTGCATAGAGGCAGGTTTAATTAGAGATCGTTGGGAGAGCCTAGTGCTGCAGTGCATGGACGTAATATATGCTGGTAATGACGATTAACCGAAGCTGTGCCCTTATTCTACAAGTCATGCCCATCGGGAGCCGGCTACAGGACGAGTGTGCAGAGAAGCCATCTTAGCTAGCACCCTGCACCGCCACTGGAATTGAAAATATATATATTTATAGACTAATGTTCTATTAGTTGCTCGTGCATCTTCTGATCGGTTGCAGGACCCACGTCCAACCACCAGTGTTGCATCATCTGAGGATATTTATAAACGTATGAAGAGTTTTTGTGGGATGTAGAAACCTAGCTACACGGCCACGAACAGCAGATTATCGATCAGTTGAGCATACGGTATATGTCATAGAGTGCTTGAAACGCAGTAACGAGAAACTTCGTGAGCAATTTCTTCCTGACTGGTTGACTGTTTAGTGTCATTTGTGGTGCTATTTAGGTGTGTAGGTCTGTCAGCCACGCTCCAAAGAGGCAATTCAATCTTTCGCAGTTCTGAAGAAGTAAAAAACAAAAGAACGTGCACTGCACATTCTCGAATGAAGATGGCGTGAAATCCCGCCTTTCATTATAAAGACAACACTGCTCCTTCAAAAAGGAAATTTAAATATAATACACTGGTCACTGATCTCAGCGAACCATTTCGTGTCAATATCGTCGCCGTTTTGGCTAAAAAAGGAAGTGGTCCTAAATGTCAGTCTCCAGTATTTGCGCTGCACTATAAGCTGCAAGTACTTATATATATGCATGAGGGAGGATGGGCTGGCGGTGGTGTTATTTTCATGCAGTGGACAAACTTCTACTCGTTCTCTACCTCTAAATGAATGAATAAAGCGACCTTATTAGGCCGTCTTTTATTTCGCTCACCTGCATACGTGCTTCTTCACCGAGCATGAGCGACTGCTGTCATGCTCGGCATGTATTAATTATTCGCTGTCCTACAATGCAGACAGTACTAAGATGCGAGTATACAATTTAAAAAGAGGGGGAAGGGGAAGACAAGAAGGAAAAGGTCGAAGAGACTCGCGCAACTTTCACATATAGGTATATACGGTATGCATCACAGGCAGCTGTCATGCCGCTGCGTGATGAGAGATTGTTGATTGGCTGGCTAGTGGGGGACCGAAGAACCTGTTGAAGCAGCTTGATGAGACGAGAGGAAACATATACACAACGGAACTATAGCGCAGATTGGCAACTACATTTATTTCTGAAAAAATAACAGCTATTTATAGTGTTATCGAAAAAAAAAACACAAGAAAACGATCCTGCTTGTCAGGCATGCGCACATTGAGGCGACGCTGATGCAGCTACAAGAGTATTTATCGAATAAAAAATTAGATCTCTTATTTATATAGGCTGTACATGATGCCGCGATGACTTATCCTCGACTTTTCCTATAAAGTGCAACCTTTACAATTGCTCTTTCTGATTTAGGTTTTTGCATTCTCGAGGAACCTGTTGTATATACTACACAGCGTAGTGCCCGCGTGTTCACTATAGAATGAGCAGTGCGCGGCATGACTACCGTTTCAATAGTTTGCATAGTTTGCGTGCTGTCTTGTTCTGTCGTTAAAACGTTGGACCACTTTGTACACTGTTTATCATTCCACAGCCTTAAAGGGCTTTCTTCTTTTGTTCCTATTGCTACTGCCGCACGCTATTCTTTGTTGTTGCTTTGCCTGTCGTATATTTCTGTCCTCTCATCTAGTTCATTCTTTCCTCTTTACTTCCCGCCACCCTGTGTGCATTTCTATGTTTCCGTATAATCTCTGTCATCCTGGTGAGTATACGCAGGCGTTATGCCGCTCTCGGTGGCAGTTGCCAGCCTGCTGCCTCCAGATTTGCCCCTTTGGTTCTTTCTACATGTGCGTTATCATATTTAATAATAATATAATAATAATAATAATAATAATAATAATAATAATAATAATAATAATAATAATACATTTCACATACACCAGAAGTGTACGTGGTGAACTTAGTTTTGTGATTAGTCGAACAAAGTAGTTGCAATTGTTCGCGTCGATACCCTTGTCATCTTGTCATCGATTTCCCTCGATTATCATTCCCGTGCATTCTGGAGCACAAAACAGCGAGCGCTCCGTGTAGCATTGAATTGCTCGCGCTTCCTCTTCGTCGTCGCGATGTAGTGGCTGCGTGCGTAGATTTTTTTTTTTTTCAGGGAAAAACATTCCAGGATCGATACCTGTGTTGCCCTGCCGTCTTTTCTTCGGAACAACTTCCATTGCATTTCATAACAATGATGATGATTTCCTATTGCAGAGTAGACATGGCTAGACAGCTTTGGCGCGGAGCGTGGTAAAATGCGGGGTCCTTATTTTAGATGTGCGCACGGTGACCCGGCCCACGGGCTCGAGCAGCTCAACGTCATTTTGACTCGGGCCCGGGAGGGGCTCGGACCATTGTATCTTTTTGTCGGGTGGTCAGGGCAACGTGCAGAGCACGACTCGAGTCCGGAACACGGACGCTATGGCGGAATGGTCCTCGAGCACGACAAGCATAATTTGTTTGGAAATCTTCAAATACTCGTTTGAAGCCCGAATCACTGGACAACTTTTTAGTTCTTGCGTGATAACTTACGATGTCGTTGTGAATGTTTTTTTCGAATATAGTAGGCTTTGTATGTTTATTGAGCAACAAAGCAAATAATATTTCATTTATTATGAACTTCAAAAATATTAAGTCCACGCAACAAAGTACTCGCAGTGTCGGGCCGCGCGCGCGCGGGCCTCAAAGTTTTCACACAGAGCCGGGACGCGTGGGCTCAAGGTTCTTTAGCGTCGGGCTAAGCCGGGATTTTGATGCAAGCAGCGGGCCCGGGTTCAGAAATGCCGGTGGGTGCACAGGCCTACTTTATTTATTAGGTAATTTGTTAACGCTAGAAATGTTCGTAACGGCAGATTCCTACCCCAATCCTCATTCTGGACATATTTCAACGAAGGTGGCTGGTCATTTTCGAGGGGCCCCTACGAGCGAAAAGCTTTTTAAAGGATATCCGCTGCAGGATGAAGGCCTCTCCTATAGCGATCTCAATTTACCCCTGTCTTGCGCGTGAGCTCACCTCATCTTCTGCCCACAAGTGTCTTAATTTTATGACACCGCCTAATTTTCCTTCTGTCTTCCACTGCGCTAATTCCCTTCCCTTACAACCCAATCTGTAAATCTAATGTAGCACGGGTTATCTGCCTTACGCATTACGTGACCTGGCCAACTCCGGTTCTTCCTCTTAATGTCAACTGGAATATCGGATACCCGGTTTGCTCCCTAATCCACATCGCTGCCTTCCAGCCTCTTTTGCCTTAACCTAACAGATTTTACCTTGACATTTAACTTAACTTTAGTAGCCTAACTGACCTATCCTTAACCTGACCTATTCTTAACTCAACCTAACTTAACCTGACATTTTTAACTCCAACATTTTTCCTACCTTAACTAACCTATCATAACTTCTAACCTTAACTTAGCCTAACTTAACCTAACATTTTTACCTTAACCTAATATTTGTGCATTTTACTTTAACCCAATATACTTCAACTATATTTGTTAACATTATGCCTCATATCGGTAGAATACAATGATTGTATGCTTTTGTTTTCAACTAAAGCAGCAAGCAGACAGACATAACTTGGTAATGCTTAGCGCATGCGCTCTAACCCATTTTTATTCTTTTGTAACATTCCTTTTCACGATCAAGGTCACCTGTGAGTAGTTGGCCTAGATAAACGTACCCTTGAGCAATTTCTAGAGGCTGACTGCCAATCCCGAATTCTCGTTCTCTTGCGAGACTATTGAACATTGGCTTTGTCTACCGCCTGCGTGTTTATCTTCAATCTTATCTTTCACTTTGTCGGCTATGGTCGTTAATCATTTGTTGGAAATCATCTTCACCGTTGCCGAACAAGACAACGTCAGCTGCGAACTGCAGGTTGCTGAGATGTTCTCCTCAGTCGATCCTCAGATTCCTGACTCCTTCTCGGTAAAATAGCCATAGAATACTTCATTGTTATAAGTGCACACAAAAACCTTCTATACGAAAAAAAAAACATGACTAACTCGAACACCTAGGACTTCTCCACCTCTCCTCATTCTATGACAAATCTCGTTTCGGTCAGTTTCAAATCGCGTTTGAGCCACCGAGCGGCCCATTGCCACGTGGGGCACTCCCCGTATAACAGCATTAAATTTGAGAGGGTGGTAGATCGTGCCGAATCATCCGTTGTCCTTACTTGTCTTCTTTCGACAACGTACTTATTTTCTTTCTTTTTGCTGCGTCAGACAAAATTATCGCGTAAAATTTTTAAGCTAGCACGAGCGGAGCCACACAATGTAACATAATTCTCAGCGTATAGCCATGATACTATATGAGTAGCAGATGTTGCGGTGGTGGTAGTACTATAGTAGCATATTACAAGCAGTAAAAGCAGGAGCAGTTGTGGTGGGTAGTATAGTAGTATAGCATTACCAGTAGTCTAGGAATAGCAGTTAGAAGTTGCTGTTGTTAAGGACGAGGACATATACAGCGAAAGCGTGACATGATTATATTATCCTGCTGCTGGTAGATTTTATTCCAAACGGAAATGACAAGACGGCAGCAATGACCTATATGAGAACCCTAAAATCAGCACACGCAATGAAATCCATGGAGCTGCAGCGAGCAGCCTGACGCGCTAAAAGTAGTTTTAAGTACGAGGTAATTCGATATACTCAATCTCGCTTATAACGAATTTAAACGAGCTCTCGTGATTCATTCGTTATATAGGGATTTCATCTACAGTGGAGAAAAGAAGCAAGTAATGAATCTAAATATTGCATAGAAAACTACACGTAGCAGGCAGTAATGCTTGCCGCTGTCTACAACTGTTTCTGAGCGTTACTATATATAACAATGACGTTCTTGGTGCACGAAGGTCCTGCAGACCTGCTCCATTGCGCTTCCTTCAGTGTCGGCACAGTACCGGCGTATAGCTCATTGACCGCAGAAAGGCCCTTCACGGTGTGATCACGTGTCACCAGCGCATGTAACACACGTGTACACGCGACTCGATCTCGCTTCGATATGTGTCCGATATGATGCTTCGACGAGCAATCTCGCAAGCGGCTCTATGACGCTGGGCAGCGGATCCGCCCCGAGTTTGATTTATCCAATGCCAATCTCGTTATGGTATATGATTATCGGTGAGTAAGTTCTGTCTTTTAGGCAGAGCGAGAATAATTCGCGTTATCCAGTTTGTTATATTCGCGTTTCACTGCGTCTACAAACTTTAGTCGCATTCGAACCACCTGTCGATAATAATTAACCTCTCGGGGATAAATGTACGTATCAAGTAACCGAAAGGAACCACCGGTATTTCTTTTACTGCGACAGTATATAGTTAAAAAGGCCGAAGCTACTTGAACTCCTTTTCCCCATATAATCTCCATAGTACAGTGCAGCGATGCATTGCACCTATATATAGTTGCACCAGCCAATGCAGCAAACGACTGCGTGTTCCGAGGTGAGGGCAGCAGGCGTATCTTCAATTCAGTCGCCCTCATCGTTGAGTGTGATCACATGTGGACCGTGAAGCAGCGCTGCTCCATGCACGGTATACGTTGCTCCGCGCGGAGAGTGAGCCAAATTGTGTAAAACAAAATTAATTTTCCATGCGCAGTATTGATAAGCAGTAGACTATAAATATTTCACGCAGTATATATATATATATATATATATATAGTTATAAATTAGCGAGTAGGCAAGCGTTCCAAGTGCGTAAACTAAATGCAGCAGCAGGAGCCCAGGGAGCTAGCAAAGACAAAGAAATAATATTTACAATCAGTATTGTGCGCGAAGGCACACGTCATGTTCTAATGACCCTCAACCTTGTGAGGCCTTCAACCTCACAAGCTCCGTGATCTGCACGCAACAGGCAAGAAGCTTCGTGCTTTCAGCGCCAGCAACAGCTTTGAATGCGTCTCTTTTTGTTGCCTCCCCCCCCCCCCCCCCCCCAGCATTCGCTTTTACTGGCCGAACCCGTTTCCTTCGTGGTGCACCGCACCTTTCCTCCTTTCCTAAACTGAGCGTTAAGCGTCACCCAGTCTGTACACGACGCGCCGGGCGGAACAAACGTCCCAACCCCCCCGGGGAATTAATTGCCCGCGCGGGCGAGTGCCAGCAAATTAGAGCGATCGACGTCCTGCTATTAGATCGAGTTTCTCCGAAGACACAGCTGGAAAAAAAGAAATTATTGTTTCTTTCTTTTCAGCCGAAGTCTGAGGAGAAGAAGAAAGACAACACTCGAACGGGTCTTCCCGCCTGTCCGTGTTCGGCGGGAAAATCAGCCTCGCAGGCGCGCGCGGCACGTGGACGCTTCGAGCGCTTCGGCTAATGAGCGCGCGACAGGCGCCGCTCAACGCAGAGGAAACGAGCAGCAGCATCGCTATGAGGGGCCGCAGTGGTTACGCTGGAAAAAGACAAAATGGCGGCGGCGAACTGCAACCCTCCTCCCACCCTCCCTCCGCTTTGTGGGCTAACGCCGAAGCTGTCCGTTCTCTTCGGAAGGGCGTTTCGCGTCCGGCGTAGCCGTGCGGTTAGCGCCGAGGGCACGACAGCCCCTCTGTGGGCGGAGCTCCGTTTAAGCTCCGCCTCGGAAACTTGATGGGAGGCGGGGTTAGCCGGCGGCTCCGCCCCGCGACGCGCGAGCAGACGCCAGTGGGGCAGCAGACGACGCGATTCGCCGCCGTCGGAGCGTGTCTCGCGCCCGAGCGTGGGCGATGCTTGCCGAACGGATGCTACGCTCCAGCGCCGACGACCAGGTCACCGTGAGCGTCATCAAGGTGAGAGGCACCCCAGTGTGCTCGCAGCATGGCGACTGTGTAGCAGAGCTTCGCATTGACGAGTGGATACCTCGACGACGCTGACGAAGCGTCGCCATGGCGTCGTGACGAGCGCCGCCGGGCGCGCGCAAGCTCACACACCTGCGCTGCGGTTCCCGCGGCCGCGCGCGGCTCGTCGAGTTGGTGGTTGGCGAGCGGCTCGTCGAGCGAGTTCTGGCGTTGCCGTTAGAGGGGGGGCCTTTCGAAGCACAGTGTTTCGTCTCTTACATCGGCACGTGGTGCGTGATTCTCAAAGAAAGACGCTGGTCGCTTGTTTTCCTTGAGGATCGTGCGAGCCGGATGTGGTGCCACGTGAGAGAGAACCTTAACCACCGAGAACGCTTAACCAATCCACTAGCCGTTTCGTACAACTGTCATTGCGCTGCGAAGCCAAACCTTTCGCTCCGAGGTGTAAGGAGCCTTGCTCGAAAAATTTCTTGCGGTTAAAGTGAGTCGTCGCATCGTACGCTCTGTAATGTAGAACCAGTTTTATGGGAGACGAGAAATCAGTTTATTTCAGACATACTAGAGTTTCGCATAAGGGGTTGTGAGCGCTTGCACGCGTACGAAGGCCGCTTCGGTGAGCAAGACCTCACAGCAACGTTTGAGTTCTTGCAAACGAAATGCGCTTACGTTCCCTCAATCTCGACAATTGTTGTCCGAGTCATGCAGCGAGCTTGCACAGAGGGCTCCAGTGTTTTCACTCTCTTCGAGTCTATAGAGTCGTCGTGCTGGTTAACAAGTTACACTGATATAAAGTGGAACCGTTCGTTGCCTTTACAATGCGACAGTCCGAATATGACGAGTCAAAGCCAGCACATGAGGATGTTGACCCCCCCCCCCCCCCCTCCCGCCCCCCTTCTACATTACTCACGTACAAACCTTTAATACGTGCTTTGTATAGTCCGGAACCGTCCGGTCCGAAAGCCAGCTCCTTAATCCATGGCACTCGGCCAGACTAGGGCATGGTAATGTAAAGCTGGGCCGCCATTTTGTAGCGATGTCTTTTCTTACACTATTCCTTTTTCAAAAACGCTTCGTAGTGGTCAGAGCGACGCTCTGCCCGCGTTATCAGCGGGACCAGCCTGCCGTGAAGAGTGGATGGTAAGAGTGGCATAGAATCGACTGGAAAGCATCGATCGCTACAAAATTGCCGTCTTGGACTTGCACCACGGACCGAATCGCGATTTGAGCTTGCGGATTGCGTATCACGACCCGTTGCTGCTGACTGGGCGAGCGCGAAGCCACTCACGATATGACTGAAAGACAAATCGCGGTTGCATTACGCGCGTCACGCAATGCATTGCCGGCCGTCACCATGGGTAGGCCGCGGGTGCAGCGCACGGCAGAAGGAGAGGCGGCCGTGCGCGAACCTAAGCGCGATCGTGCCCGTTCCCGTGTAGCGGCAACGACATGCAGTCCGTGATAGTGTGAGTGTGTGCGTGCAATCAACGGCTACATGATCTAAAATAAAGGCTATTCAACTTAACGAAATGTGTCTTCAGTCAACTTCAACTTTCAAAAAATGCAACCCTAAACAAGCAATCAAATCACATATGCATCGCATCGGGTCGCGCAGCATTTCTTGGGTTCGTTGCGTGGTCGTTGGCTTTGGACTTTGACTTTGATTCAGTTTGCATGGGCGAAAGCATCGCGTTCGACCATCTTTCTTTAAAAAAGGGCTTTTATATATATATATATATATATATATATATATATTGTGTGTGTGTATATACGAGAATACTGATCCTGCATGAGCGCCGATCATTATAAGAGCTAGCCCGGGACGACTCGTGATCTTGTTGAGCGCTGTCAAGAACTCATCGTGCACTTATATATAGACTGCGTATACTAGACTCACACTTTTCGCCATACCACGACTCCGTGACTCGAGCACAGTAGAAAGTCTCGTGGGAGATCTGTGAAACGTGACGTCACGAGGATGCCACTGCACTGCCCTCACTTTTCGCAGTACAGGCAAAAAGAGAAGGGGCCAATCACATGGCATGACGTGAACGAACGAGCGTATATATATATATATATATATATATATATATACCTACGCATATGCTATACTCCATCTCCATGCACCTTATGTGCGCTGTCCAAAAACAGCAGTGAATGAATACTTTGCAGCGAGTTTACAGAAGCTCGCTGCCGGTGATTCTCAGTCGAAGCACCGGATAAGGAAACGAACACAGTCGGCGTATGAATATTCACAAAAACATTTTTCACCTAAAGCAGTTCGTAAGAACAGATGCGAGTCAATCATTATGACGGAAATATTAGTGAAGGCGTCCAGCCAATGGGAAATTACACTTACGAAGAAGTTTTGCGAACTCGGGCCCTCCTCTGCAGGTTGCCTGTATACATAGACCCCAGCACGGCTGAAGTAAACCTATTGTTTCTTCAGAGCACAGCTTGTCCCGGCGAGATTATACGCAGAGGTGTTGAGGTCACACGCGTCGCGGTCGGCAAGAGAGGGCGGGATCTTCTTCCTGCAGGTGAAACTGCGGGAGTATTACTAGCTGCGATTGCCTCGCAAAAGCTGCCGGAAATTGCTCTGACCCAGCGAAACTGGCCAGCTTTTGTAGCTGACAGAACTGGCAATCGACAGGGCTAGCTGGTACTGATTGACCCTCGAATTGACTTGCACAGCGCAAGTAACAACACGGGCGGTGTGTTGTTTCTCGCGCTGTACGATTCAATAGAGCCTGAATCCCGTCACAGCACGTATACATGGTAGAATAACGGTGATAAGCAGTCGCGGTTAACAATACTGCTTATCCGGATCAGGGGCTGAATGCAACAAGTACCCACCGTGGTAGCTACATAGAGTGGAGCGTGGCGTTGCTGAGTCGAGTTTGCAGGTTCAACTGCAGCAGCGTCTCAATGGGGGTGTACTTGGATTTAGTTGCACGCTAAAGAACCACGGGTGATCAAAATTAATCCAGAGGCCCCCACACATAATCAGATCGTGTTCTCGGCACGTATAATACCGCAGAATATAATTCACAGATCTTTTCGTACGTATAAGACAGCTCGCTATAATAGCCGGTAGTATTGGCTGATAGCATGTTTGTCATCACGATTGGCTAGAATCTGCTCTTACAGACAGTCCTAGCGCAAGTACTTTCGTGTGTGAGTACGGGCCCAGTGCCGCATACTTGTCGGGTATGAGCGTGTTGGAATTTGAGCCATCACTTCGCTGTGAACGGCGCGTAGTTTTAGGCGTACTGTAAAACTGCGGTCGTGAGTATATATATATATAGGGCGGGATCTTCTTCCAGCAGGTGAAACTGCGGGAGTATTGCTAGCTGTGATAGCGTTGCAAAAGCTGCCGGAAATTGCTCTGACCCAGCGAAACTTTACCGACCTTGAAAAAGATCGGTCCACCGACCGAAACTGTTGGGTAAATAAACCTAAGATAACCGCGAAGTTGTGTTTCTCATATATATATATATATATATATATATATATATATATATATATATAGTGAATTCAACGTCCATGGATGTCTGCTCGACTCCAAGCTTTTCTAATCTATTACCTCGGCAGAACACGAACAATTACAAGAAGCGACACCATACTTACCGTGGGTATTGAGGCCGACAGCAACTGTACACATATGATGTACACAGCTTGGGTACAGGTTAAGAGGGATCGCGTAACCATTTAGTATCTTCCGCAATCCTTTACTGCTTGCTCATGCGTTTTTTTATACCGAAACCTGTCGAGGTTGTATCTTTCTGTTTTTTGTTTTTTAATCCACGGATGCTTGCCTAACGAGTCATCTAAGCCATTTATCTGCCGTAAAGTGAGAAGTAGTGCAGTTAGAACGGCTTAAGAAAAGTTTGGTGTCCATTTAAGGAGTGCACAATACCATGTTCACTGGAGAAACCATTTTGTCATTTTTATTAAGTTTGGAGCAATCGATGTTGTTGAAATTTAAGTACCAATATGCACACTGTTTAACTTCAGCTCCGCGCGTCACCTTATATGCTGTAACATGACAACCAGCGCCTCCTGTTCTTCACTCGTCCACATTTTACTCTGATTGTTGTCAACTGTAGACCTGTCAAAACAACGTCCAAATTTGGGATGATATTACTTAAGTTTCAGGTAAAAAGCCAGCCGGTTGCCATGCAATAGAAGCAATAAAAATTTGAGAATTGGTAGCTTTGTAGAAGTCACCGTGTTTATATTTTAGATATGAAGACGGTGATATATTTAGTTTTAGATATCCATGTGACTTATATGTTATATATATTCTAGATATAATTGAGTTACTTAACGGCTATATCTGAGCATCATGTGAACGTAACACTCGACGTAGACTAACATCTCTTGTTCTGATGTATCCGTGAAATTGAGGCATTGAGAAGTCACTGTGATTTTGCATGTCTGTCTGCACTGTGCCCAGTTTTACGCCGTCCATAGAACTCAAGGAAAGCGCTTGTCGGTGCGCTGGTCTGTGACAAATTGTTCCGCAGCTGAAAATATTTTGCTTACGTGTTGATGACAGCTGCATGCGCTGATTGTATGCAAAGGAGGTCGTCCACGTTCACAGCTCTCCTCCCCTAAATCCACTTGCGACATTTTCCCGCAAACTCAGCGGGACTGGTTGATGCGCGCAGCCCTCCCGCGGTCTCGGAAGACCGGGACGATGGGGCCAGCTGATGGCCGCACTGATAACGCCCCCCCCCCTCGTACGTTTATGCGAACAAAATCTCTACCATATACGGACGATATCGTATAAACATACGCTTCGTTTATTTGCGTGCCGTAAATGTTTCAGCCGACGCCATTTCATACACCGTTTCCGTGCCAGTGAGCATCAAGGTAGAGGTGGCTAAAGCGGTATTTGCAAAGTATGCAAGCATACTTTGTGAATGAGATGGAACGCGGCGTACTATAGGCGAGTTACACGATGGCCAAAAAGTGCGTAAACCGCCGTGCATTACTCTTCTTCGCCGTACAGTACAACCCCCCCCCCCCCCCCCCCGCCTTTGTCGTGTTATTTGCATTAAATATTATTGGTGTTTCGCTTCGTTTCTACCGACTGTCTATGTGTGTCTGTTTTGACTTTCATTTGGCTTGTACTTACTGTGCATTGGAATCTCATCTAATTCAGGGCGATACTTGTTTAGTGGTGGATTGCCGGTCTGCAACCACGCAAACTGGTACGAATGAGCATCGAACGAAATCATTATTAGCTCACCACACACACTAATTAATGATCAAAGTGCCGTTTAGGGATCATCCATAGAAAGCTGCGGTGACCGCGAGCCATGCTCACGCTAACCCGACACGACGGGGGTTCGGTGAGAGGTCGGGTTGACCGAGCCCGCCCGGTGGCATGTACACGCACATCGGCTAGCCTTTCGAAATAGTCAGCTTCCCCTGTGAAGGCGCATCGATGTAATACACTCCACTGTTCTACAGCCGACGCTTTCGTTACAACGTGATGGTATTCGTTTAATTCGAGAACATATATACAGTGCCCAATATACCGATTTTCACTATCCCTGGCACACGCATACCTACACCAACATGAAAATGTCAGGAATCTTCAGTGACATCCCAAAAACTGTAAACATTCATGTCCTTGTGTGATCAGGTACTGCGCATGCTTCAATGTAGAGCAAGTAATAGTTTGACAACTTGCAACGAGGGCGATTTGCTCATGCCTTCATGTGACACGTAGTGCTGCCGGAAAGCAGCACAGCGTGCGAGCAGTGCTGTCACGTGTTCGCTCTTAAACGCAATTGTGGACTCATGGGGGAAGGTATTGCGCGCTTTGTCTTCTGCAAGGCGGCGCTGAACCGAAGTGACATGCCAGCCCCGGCCGTAACACCACAAGTGACCACCTGTCTAGAAATAAATACGTCAGTAACGTCCAGATAGGGCAACAAGCGGCGCTGACACACGACAGTGGGAGGAGGTGACGCGCGCGTTAAAGACATTTGAAGAGATATTTCGCAATATCTTTGCAGCGTTGCAAAAAGCTCGTGTTGCCTCCCGTTTCACTCGTGTGCCGAGTATGTCTCTCGTCGTAAACTTTCTGAATGAATCAAAGTAAGCGTACATATCCTTAATTGGCTTGGTTTCATCAAATAACACGAGTACAGAGTTTTCAGTCTATCAGTACGCCTAGGCCACTCATGCTGTGCGAAGTATAGCAGCTCGGCAACCATCAGTATATATGTATAGCTTTGAATGCGTGCGTGCCTCTTTGAATGCTTATCGGTTTCTCAGTTCTCACTATGTAACGACGGCATGGATATGAAGTGCCAGCTGAATTGGGCTACGGCTATAGACATTGAAGGAGTATTCATTACAATTAAAAATCGAAGATTACAGCCTCCGTGAATGTTCCCCGGGATACAGTTAGTCACGGCTCTGTAATGAACGCTAGAAAACCTTGCCTCAAATGGTTTGTTTCTAAAGTGAAGGCTTGTCGACAAAAAACACTCTACGTTGACACTGGAGGAGCAGGGTCTATATAACTCAACCATTGGGGCTCGAGCATACCCCGGTCAAACCTTGTAGGAACAATGCTCCAGTAGGCACCATTCAAGCGATGCTGATGCTTCAATACTGTCATGAGCAAAGCTCAGGAAGCTCTGAATTCAGGGCTGTGAATTGGGGACGTATTCTCGGACGATCACTTTCGGCGATAATATCACATTAACTACGGCGCCTCGCCTGAGACGGCACGTTGCACAATTCGATTGGTTATGCTCAACCAGCCAACCAGCTCAACCGGTATGGCTCAACCAGCCAATCAGCATCCACTGAAAGTTATATCTCCTAACGTGACCATCCAAGAATGCGTCCCCTGCTTTCAAAGCTTCGAAGAACTGAAGCGGCTGCAGTGTGGTCGATTGCGGCAAAAACTCCCTGGTCGATGCACGTGCTTCCTGAGTTTCAACTTGGCGAGCTTATCAGTAGCCGAACAAAAGCAGCCGCCGTCTGCACATATATAGGTGCAAACTGTACGAAGTGTGTTAATGCGTCTATTACATTTGTCATCGATTCTAGCAGTTCATCGCTAAATACTCGTCATTGTGTCTGCGTGTCTATGTACGAGTGCGTGTGTGTGTCCGTACGTGTGTGCGTGCGTGTCTTTGGGGTGACCACTAATTGCCACAGATCCAAAATGACTGGCGACAGCTTGTTTGAGTAGACGCGCGGGCATCTATAGGGGCCTTCGTACGAGAGGAGTACGTCATTGAAGCTTCGTATTGAAACCGGAGCTGAGTGATTCTTTGGCAATGCATAACGAACTGCGCATGCACTTGCCCAGAGGAAACCGTTGTTAAAACAACTTCAGAGCGGGCTTCCTCTCCGGCATAACCCGCTGCGCCCTGCAAGACGTCACGGTTCTCAAGGCGAATTCAATGGCGAACGTATCGACGAGACGACGTTGCCAATGCGAGCACACCAGGGTCGGTGTGATGTCATGTTCCAATGCTGTTCTTTTCTCGCTTCGTCAGCGGCCCAAGCGGCGCTCCGCTCAAACTATATCAGCGGGCCGTCAACGGAGAATAGAATCAAGCGAAAGGAATCCTTGCATTACACCGATCCGAGGCTCCTTGAGGGTACTGCGCTTGTTTCGTGTTCCTAATGGACCGAACCGCCGGTGAATACTTTTTAAGATGTTGATGATATACATTCACTCCACTTGTTCAATTGCCGAAAATTGAGTTTCTGTGACAGAAATAATGCGCTCGGCGTTGCTCTGAGGAATCGTCAGATGACAATCGAAGTTTTCGTATGGTGGTGCAGGCCTTCGTTTGGCAGCTCACAGACCAACTATAGACCAACAATGATGAGCGTGGTGAACGCGCGCCTCTCCGTAACGTTTCCGAAGGCAATTTAGGAGACCTCGCCTTGTGACAGACTCGCTTAGTCGGCACGAGTGTGTATAAGCCCTCTTTGAGAGGAGGGGCCACGAAGTAATTCTTCTTCTTTCTGGGGTTTTACGTGCCAAAACTAGTTCTGATTATGAGGCACCCCGTAGTGGAGGGCTCCGGATTGATTTTGACCACCTGGGGTTCTTTAACGTGCACTACAAAGCGAGCGCATGGGCGTTTTTGCATTTCGCCTCCATCGAAATGCGGCCGCCGCGGCCGGGGATTCGATCCCGCGACCTCGTGCTCAGCAGCACAGCGCCTTAGCTGACTGAGCCACCCCGCCGGGTACGAAGTAATTGGCGGCCGAAACGCATTGCAGTTCACCGTTCTCTGTGGAATACCGAAGGTCATTCTGAAACTTTCTATGAAATGTTTCTAACCGATCGTATTGAGACCCACATGGGGAAATGAGAGACAATGCACGTGCATCGCAATGCTAAAGGTAATTTTATCATCAAAAGGGGATGACTTTCCCAGATCGTACCCGCATATCTACGAAGGTATTTTGTTTACACGTGGTGCTGGTGTTGTAATCCCAGCCGCCAGTTCATACCTAGGGTTTATAGCCTGACTACAAGAAGGTAGCTTGTTGAATTGCCATGCTTTCTAAAGTAATTTTTTTTGCGTGATGCCCGCATGTCTAAGCCGCGAAATAGCATAAGCGTTTCTACTGGTATTGTCTATCCTATCGATGCGAGATATATCTGCCCTGAAAGGGCAGTCCTTCCAGTTATCGTTGCCACCGAAAGACAAGTGCAGACATTAGAATGCTTCACAGCAGTCATTTTCACCACGAGGTTGGGCCCCTCTCGGTGCAGTCGAGAGTGGTCAATGCGAAAACAATAAAAAAATAATTTTTAACCTTTTTCGAAGCCTCAGCCGGAGAATAAATTTCCATAGCTCAAGAAGCTTACAGAACACAAATGCCTTCCGGACTTGGTAAGGTAAAGTTCCGCTGCAAACATGCATAATCGGTTATTGTAATTAAGTCCAGCAATTACAGATATCAATACCCAGAGCCCTTAGAGAGCTGGAAACAGCCACGGTTTTTACAGGAAAGCCCCGTTTTTCAAGAATAAATATAATCGCATAGCCCTTCATTCAAATAATGTCCGGAGGTTCGGAGGTTATCGATTCCATACGCCAATCCCAGCATCCAGGGGAGTAGCCAGAAATTTTTTTCGGGGGGGGTTCACCGGCCTTACCGGGGGGGGGGGGGGGGGGCAAGCTTCTGCTTTCCTCTGCGTCACGTGATCGATAATAAATATCGGTAGTTTAAGCAAACGCTATACATGTATATCAAAGACATGGCACCGCCCCCCCCCCCCCCCCCCTTCACGTGTGTGTGTGCTTGTGCAGATATTAAGTAAAAAGTAAAGTAAGCTCAGTAAATACAGTAAGGACGACAGGTACAGTGGGCGTTTGGAGCAACGGTCTCTCATCGCGCCACTGAATGGACCAGTCTTCGAAAACGCATCATTGAGACGACCCGTGCGATCGGAGAAGACATCATTAATTGTTAATTTCCGTTAAGCATATATGGCGTCGTCCTCGTCGGGGCGAAGTGCAGTTCACAAGTCAAGGACGGCTATACGCGTGAAAATGCACGTGTGACCAGGCTATACCTACTCCCATAGCAATAGCTTGTTCGCTGCGTCTTTGCGCTAGAAAACTTAAATACGCGCAAAAACGCGTAAGGATTTTTTTTTTCGAAGCTTTCGTCGCCCTGCTCCCTCATACGAGAGGGTTGCATTTCCTGCGGCAAGTGCATGGGCCGCTGTGTCTTCCGCTTTGTGCGAGCGTGCAGCCGTCATTGCCTTTACGTCAACAGATTCAGAATTGTACAGAATATTTCACCGCACAGCATAGATATGCCATGTGTACGCATTTTAAGTAGTGCGTGCAACTCATTTCTGCTTCACTTACGCCGGTGCAAACAGGAAGCGGCCTTGTACCTCACAGAATCTCGACTGATTGGTGTACTAGTGATGCAGGAATGAACTCCGGTCTTGTTCAGTGCATAGTGCACATAATCAATTTCTCAGGACGCGTGAACTCCGACGAGAACTGTCAGCGCCTGCAACAAGAATTTACTCACGCTGTACTGCGCACAGCAGTAATTCATGCTTGTCGGCTGTCTGTTTCGTGCATTCTGTTGCGAGTCGGTGGAATTTCACTGCTGTCATCAACCCCTTCGTGTGTACATTGCTGGTTTGGGATTCCACAACAAAACAGCAACTACCAGCCTTCTGTAATAGCTGGTTTGGGATTCAACAACACAACAGTAATTACCATCCTTCTATAGGGGCGCACTCGCGAACAAGAGACGTTTCTCGCGCAGACTAAGCCTACGTTCACACTTGGGAAGCGGCAAGCGGGCGGAAAGGCCAAAGCGGGCGGAAAGGCCGAAGCGGCCGGGAAATTTTTTCCGTGCCTGTCCAAGTTGTTCACATTTGTTTTGCTACCGCCGCGGCCGCCGCTGCCGTTTTCGTCCAGATCCATCTAGTCTGCGTACGTTTGTCGGCGTGGTGGCGCTCATTATCGCATTATTTCGAGCGGTATGTTCATTCATTGACCCACGTACCGTCATCAAAAGTGATCATTTTACGCAACTTCGCGTGTCATCTGCGACCTTCGGTAAATTCCTCGTTGGCGTTCCGTAATTCTCCTCACACGGGCGCTGTAGCGCTGAGTCACAGGTTGGTGCCTAGGCGTGATAATATTTCTCTAATAGCTTTTATTTACAAGTTGTAATAACATTTCATCATTTCGTATTGTCGGCGCCTCCAGGACCCCAAAGGGGCAACGGGAACACCACAGCTAAAACCCGGGCTGGCCCTTGTGTTGGGGCTCGCCAAAGCCAGCGCGTCCTACGTGAGACCTACGCTCTCAATCTATCGTCGCGACGAGAAAAGCACCCCGCGACTTCTGCAACATACCGTACACGTGCGAGGAGAATTATGGAGCGCCACGAGGAATCTGCCTAACTATTGTCTGCCATGGAAGTGGAAGAAGAAATGGCTTTTATACTTCTACCTACTTGTTTTCTAGAAATTGACAATGAATAAACGGAAGACGCGGACACCTCGGAAACGGCGGTGGTGGGTTCGCCTGGCTTTGCAAAAGCGCGAGAAGTTGGGTCACGCCAAGGCTTCGTTGCCGCACCTCCAGTCGCGCGACGTTGAATACTATCGCGAGTATTGCTGACAGTACGTTTTAGTGCCACTCTTGTCGTAGAGCAAGGGCTGGTACTTGATCGCGTCGATCAGCATTACAGCCTACACTTTTGGTGCCATGTTCAATTTTACTACCGGTTGTTTACATGCTAGTGTAGCTTCCAGTGAAGCAGAACGACTTTCCGCCGCGTTTCCGCTTTGCCATGGCGAAAAAATCGGCCCGAGACCAATTTGGCTCGCAGCCTGTTTTTCTGCCTGTTTTGCCACCTAGGCGGGCGGATTTTTGCAAGATTTTGCCGCTTCCGACAGCTTCGAGACCAAGTGTGAACGTAGCCTAAGATCCTGCGCGAGCGCGGCCTAACCGGCACCTGAAGGGAAGCGGCGGAAATGTATACCGGAGATTTCGACCACCTGGGGTCTTTAACGTGCACCTAAATCTAAGTAAACGGGCCTCGAGCGTTCTCGCCATCTAAAATGCGGCTGCCGCATTTGTTGCTTCATTTGCGCATTTGTTGCTTCAGAATGCGGCCGCCACATTCTCGCCCGAAAACTTCACAGAGTGTCAAAGCCTTAACAAACACTGTGACAGTTTTTTCCATATTCAGACATGATTCTCTGTAAATTACCAACCCAAACGGAAGCGCCCAGGAATGAAATTGTGATAGTAGCACCGGTTTCATGAATTATGTAAGCGCGAAGCGACGAGAAAAAAGGGTGGGTAAGTGGGGGGGGGGGGGGGGTTGCGGAAAAAATTTCGGGGGGGGGGGGGTTTGAACCCCCCCCCCCCCTGGCTACGCCCCTGCCAGCATCCATACATGAGCTGTGCTTTCGTGTGCAGCCGGAAACGCTCTCCAAATAGCGCGCGAAATTTGAAGTATATAGGAGGCTATGGAAAACTATCCAAATTTGGAACAAGGTCCTGTATGCCCAGCATGCTAAAAGCAGGAACCTGGACTCGGCCTCTTGCGAAAGTTAGGATTGCAGTTTTGTTCTCTGATAAAACATACCGTGCTTCTGGGTTGACGATGGCTAGTGCAATGGCAGCTTCCTCGGCAGCTCCGGGGGAAGTGTCTGGCGGGAGTGTAGCAAGTGCAGTGAATGCGTTGGACTCAAGTAAACTGATACTAAGTGAGGTTATCAGGCAGTAAAAGCCGTGTTTACAGTTCAACGTGCACTATAGACAATTAGTGAGACGTAGCTACATGAGAGTTGCGACAACTCTGAAAGACTACGTAAAATAGCATGTTTACAACGGAACAACTAACACCGTGAAACGGGGACTTGCAGTGCATCTGGTTACGTGTTAGCAAAAGAAAGTTCAGAATGAAACAGGTGTACGGTGATTGGAGGAACAGCGACAAGCACGTAGGCTATAACCCTTTTGTCACTGCTTTGGCTCACTTTGAAGGCGAGAGAAAGTAGCGAACACTTAAAGCAACCTTCACACTTTGGCTGTGCGTCGGGTGACCTTGAGCCCGAGACAATAAAATAGAACCTAAACAAGATACAAGTATGGTCTGCATCGTATACTGCTGTGTTCGGCGTAAACCAATGAGACACGCAATCCGAATAGTATCTACAAGGACGCATTGATATCCATGTACACAATAAAAATGCAGAGATACTGCGGCTGTTGTGACAGCACTATATGCTTACAGTCATATTGTAATTTACAAACAAAAACTTAATTAGTGAATTTTTGTTCATTAGTTGATTATGTATTTCAATTTTCTGTGCAAGTAATGTCCGCCTCTTCTAGTAGACGAGCTCATCAACTAGAATTGTGCTATCTGCCACAGGCAACCTTTAAACTTTTTGAAAGTGTTTGCTGAAACACCCCGTATACTATAAGACGTCCTTTTTTTTCAATTACTTGACGGGAGAACAATAATGCGCACTGCAGATCAACATACGCTATAATCGCCCTTGCTAACGGCACGATCTGTCTGACAAGTTATACTGGGTGTTTCTGCGGAGAAGGCCAAATATTTTTTTAATCACCTGTGGTGGATATATAGCGGAATTCTAGTCCTTGAGCTGGATTACATAAAGAGGCGGAGATTATCCGCACGAGAAAACAAAATGCGCAGTTGAATAATTACTCAAATTGACTAAATATGTTTTTAGGATAATACCTTACGACGCATATTGTAATTCACAAATTATAGCCGGTGAGACTGCAAGTCGCATTCGCTTGGAAATAATTCTGTGGATGTCACCATGTTGGAGATTTGCGCTATCGGACCTGCGGTAAAAGCGCATTGTAGTTCCACGTATTTTTTACAAAACGTATTTGCAAGCATTAAAGTACAAAAGTAACCAGACCGCCAATGTACTTCTTCGCAAAGTTCGGGAATTAATATCTCGAAACTGGTATTCTCACGAGAATCCGTTCCAAGTGGATCCGCCTCGCGAACTCCCCGGCTAGAATTTGCGAATTGCAATATGTGCCGTAAGGCACGTATTACGCTGCTATTTACGCTGCTATTTGCCACCGCAGCTGTACGAACTCCTGGCTGACCTCAAACGTGAAGCCGGTAGAACACAACGTGAGAAACAACAATTACAGATTACTGGTTAAAAAAAAGAAAGGGAGGGTGTTGTGTGTGAGGTGCACAGAGGCTAAATTATTTGTAATTATGTTGCAAAGCAAACATTCAGGACACCGACGCCGGTTGCGTTGTGGATTTATACCGAGCAAGGCACCGCATAAAAAGTTCCCCTAACAGCTTCGTTGTAAAAGATTGACGAGTTAAGTGAGAGTGCGGCTCGGAATGCCAAAACGCGACATCTCAGAACATGGGCTGCTCCTTTTTTTTCACTGATTAGTGAAGTGAGAATGCAGAGCCCTCCCATATTTATCAGCCCGCGTGGCCAGTATGCGCAGCGATCCTCTGTGCCTTACCGCCTTTGCGTCTGACGCGGGAAGGAAGAGAGTCTGCAGCTGATACGGCAGCAGCAGGGCCGGACTTAAGGGTCAGTCTGTAGAGTGGCCGACTAGCGCATGTTTTATTGGACACTTCAAGCGGATTTCTGCCGTTGGCGTCGCCATCGTCGCCGCCGTCGCCGTGAGCTTCCGCATAAAGTCCAAGGGCGATAAAACAGTGGCCGCGCGCAGTATGTACGAGTAAAAGCACGCGGGGGACGCGCGCTATCAGGGAGAGCGAAAGCATGGCGGAGAGCAAACGCGCGAAATGCCGTGGGGGTATAGGAGGGAGGGAGGGCGACGCTGTGCTGCGGCACCAAATGCGTATCTTGCAACTGGGCGCAAGGGGAACTGGCCGCTCAAACTCCCACGCGAAAGGAGGAATGTCGGAAGGCAGCGTGGGAGGGAGGGGGGGGGGCAGCTTCTACTCTGCCAACAACTGCGCTTGTACTTTGCGCCAGTACGGGCTGTCGGTGTTGTCGCGCGCACCGTATCTTGAAAGTGATCTCCACACGGCTCTGACCTTTGTATGCGCTTTGCATTCGCCGCTCAGTTTCCGTTGAAGCGATAGACCGCACGAACCTTCGCTCGCTGCGGCGGCTGCGCTTGCTGCCAGAGTTTTCACAGTGGTTGTCTGCGGTCACCGAGTGTGATCTATTCATGTTTGCTTGTGCGCGCTGACACCACGCTTGTTAATTCAGTTCGTAAGCGAATGTGTCCAAGTTTATGTAGCCGATAAAACTACTATCCCTACTCCGAATAGCTCTCTACTAATTTGCTATCACAATTGATGCTTCGCCTTTCGGGCGAAACTGCGATATTTTTTTACAGCGAAGCTGTATATGGCTACCCCGGCAAATTTTCTGCGTCCGTGCGTGTACACTGTCGCGTCGACAAAGAAAAATTTTCGTCTCCTGAGCTAGTGTAATTTTGTGTTTCCGCGTAACAGAATTGTGTTTTCTCGTATTTTCAAATTACAATCCGATGCTATCATGTCTGCAGGTTCTGTGTAAGTCGTACTTTAAAAATTTTGCGACGCACTTTACTTTGCGAAGTTGAATTAGTCCAATAATGCACTTGCGCCAGGCGGAGGGTCTACTAGAGTGAGGATATATGCTGCACTCTCGCACACCTGCGTGCGCGCGTGACGAACGTGTGCGCAAGATGGATCTGTCCTTGATGAATGGGCGCTCTGTCCGTTTCATCGGTCGCGCAGAGTGTGCTACGACCAAAATCGACATCAGCGCAAGACTTAAAAATTGCAGAGACGTTCACTTCGAGAACGCGGGTTACGCGAAAGCGTATGGATGCCTCGAACGTGCACCATGGCGTCGAAGCACCAACCGAAAGGGCCCGAAGAGGTCGTGGACCTCGTTCGTGATATCTTGTGGTGATGGCGCTTGTCTAACGTCGGAAGAGCTTCGCTGTACATCTCAATTTCGCAGGGTGGAATGGAGGCGGCAATTTTATTTTTACCTCCATTAAGGCCCCAGAAAAATCTACCACCCAGATTTTATTCGCATACGCATGTCAGTTTGATCGGGGATACAAGGAGGGTATTAAAAATGTCGCAGTTTCGCCCGAAAGGCGAAGTATCAATTGCGATAGCAAATTAGTAGAGAGCTATACGGAGTAGGAATAGTAGTTTTATGGGCTGCATAAACTTGGACACATTCGCTTACCAACTGAATTAACAAGCGTGGTGTCAGCGCGCACAACCAAACATGAATAGATCACACTCGACGACCGCAGACAACCACTGTCAAAGCGCTGGCGTGAACAAGCGCGGCAGCCGCAGCGAGCGAAGGTTCGTGCGGTCTATCGCTTCAACGGAAACTGAGCGGCGAAAGCACAGCGCATACAAAGGGCAGAGCCGTCTGGAGATCGCTTTCAAGATGCAGTGCGCGCGACAGCCCGCACCGGCGCAAAGTACGCAGTTGGTAGAAGAGTAGATGTCGCCCCCCCTCCCGCGCTGCCTTCCCGCTTTCCTCCTTCCGCGTGGGAGATTGCGTCGCCAGTTTCCCTTGCGCCCGGTTGCAAGATACGCATTTGGTGCCGCAGCACAGCGTCGCCCCCCCCCCCCTCCGTCCCTCCCATACCCCCAAAGCCTTTCGTGCGACGGAGAAAGTCGCGTTTGCTCTCCGCCGTGTGTTCGCTCCGTGAAAGCGCGCGGCGACGATTTTATCGCCCTTGGACTTCATACGGAACTTCACGGCGGCGACGACGACGGCGACGCCGAGGGCAGAAATCCGCTTGAAGTGTCCGTATAATTGCTACCGCAATAATAAAACCAGTTCAATGGAAACCCTACTTAAGACGCAATCCCCGCAACTTTTAGCATGATTACAGCAATAAAATCTGTACTTCTAACTGTCAAATAACTACAGTAAAGTATACTTCTGACAGTCAAGTGTCGTGTGTCCTAGGTTGTCGATTTTGTAGACTGCCATGTTTCTCTTAAACAAGCATACTGCTTTGCATGCATCTGCCAGAACTGATAAAGCATCACATTTATTGACGAATGTTATCACGTTATGAAAATCTGATCGACCGACCGACTGACCGATAGATAGATAGATAGATAGATAGATAGATAGATAGATAATATTGTGATCTCAAGGTAATACTGGCGCTGTGAGAGACACCGTAGCGGAGGGCTCCATATTAATTTTGACCACATCGGATTATTGAAAATGCCCCTGAATATAAGAAAATGAGCATTCTTTGCACTACATGCTCAAAATCCAGAAAATATTCGGGGGGGGGGGGGCAGAAGTACCTTGTAGCTATTGCGGTGATGGTTGAAGAGAGAGAGAATAATAAATTGAAATGATGGCTGGAGGCCAATTTCGGGAAGTTGGTAAAGTGAAGGGAGATTATTCTAAGTATTGCTCCATATGCGATGCTCGATGGTGGGCTGTCTTTTTGACGTTAGCCCATGGCCTCAACCATGCAGTCCTCCAATGACGTCACAGCCTTAAGCCCGTACTTGTCCCGGAACGTCTTTAGTTCTTGGCATTCCAACACGAGGCAATGCACACTTACAATTACTGTCCCTTGGGCATGCATAGCATTTCCCTTGCGCGCGTGATTGCGGGCGTTCGGAATCATTAGAGATCTTCAATGTAGGGGACCCAAGAGGTTTGCGCACTCAGCCGGATACTAAGTCGTTCGCGTCCCCTAGCATAAATCTCTCTATTGCGCTGGCGTAACCACTGTCAAGCTGATGTTAAGAAATATTTATTAAAATATAAAGCGATGTTGTCGACTGTCATGACAAGTCCTCCTATGGCTTTGGTTAAAACAACCTTCGCACTTGGGGATAGGCCTTTTGAAAGAGGGATGTCGGGATCAGAGATATACCGGGTGCGCGAGGTATTTGAGAACACAATGTTGGCTTCAGGACAGAGAAGAATATCTCCAGCAAAAATAGACGTATTTTCACCAATCTTTGGGAAATACTTCTCTTACGGTTTATTTCCACAATTACTGAATGAATCCGCCATCCGCAGCAATAACGGATTCAATTCGGCTTCGGGAACGGCTGCGTGCATGGGTCAGGCGGTCCGTAGAGATTTTGGCCATTGAGTTAGCTATGGCGGCCGTAAGCGAGTCTTTTGTATTATGTGGCTGTTTGTTGGCCTCTCTCTCAACGACACCCCAGACATAGTAGCCGAGCGGATTTAAATTTGGAGAACTAGGAGGCCACAAGTTGGGAGTGACGTGGTCGTAGAAGTTGTCAGCCAGCCACTCCTGGGTGACGCAGGCGGTGTGGGCGGGAACCGAATCTTGCCGAAAGACATAAGGTCTTCCTTTCGAAACAGTCTCTATTCAGGGCTTTTCAACGGTGGCGAGCACCTCCACGTACGCGGCAGCATTAACGCGGAGTCCTTCTGGAAAAAAAGTGTGGCGGCATGACGTCACGTTCGTTGCTGACGACGGCTAACACCATCACAGACGACGGAAATTTTGTGTGCATCACTGTAGGCACCTCATCAGCGCTTGCGCAAAGCCACCTGTCGTTACGGCGGTTAACTTTTTGGTCTTTGTGAAAGTTCTTTTTATTAAAAACAAACAAAACAGAGGGGGGGGGGGGCATTCCAGGCTCCTCAGGTCTCTTCAGCTAGCTTAGCATGCGCTTGGACCGGAGCAGACGATTCTCCCGAATTTTATCGGACATGAGTTGCCCCCTCCTCATGACAGAGGAATGGTACCTCAAGTCCTCGTGCACAGCGGGCCTGACAGTCGACTCTGCGACTTGGGGCTCCTTTGCAATGGCCCGCATTGACTTCCCTGGGTCGTCACTCACGATGACTTGCAGCCGCCGGAGAAAATCGGGAGTTCCGACGACGTCTGACAGCTGACCGTGTCTTTTCCTTTTCGCCACTGATGCCACGTCACCGCCAGAACACAGTTCTGTTCGCACCTTGTTTAACTGAATAACTTCGCTACGTTCAGAAAGGCGGCAATTTCCAAGTCGCTGTGGTTTGCGGCCAGGGCGACGAGGACCTCATGACGTTCCATTTCCTGCGTCAACCTGTACGCTTCCATCTTTGAACAAACTGCGCAGTATGAATGATAAGAGTTCAACCAACAACAAGCCGCACGCCTATATATGATGAGCCGACTGGTGTCTATGGCGATAAGGAAAAGTGATCGCAAATACCTCGCGCACCCGGTTGCATACAACAAGGAGGTCAAAGGAACTCGGGCGAAGGCATAGTGCGGCACCGAGCAGTTTTATTTGTTCTCGGCCACGTAGAACAGTATGCCGACGAGGGTAGCTATATGGGCTTGTTGGAAGGTCATCTTCTGATTTGTTGTAGCGCAGGCAGAAAGACACGAACATGGAAGGCACACGAGGCAACACACAGCGTTGTGGGTCGTCTTGTGTGCCTTCCATGCTCCTGTATTTCTGCCTGCGCATATACAACACATTAGAAATAGGCCCACGGAGAACTTCCTCATTACAAGATGGCAGAAAAGCTAACTGGGTTTTCGCTAAGGCGAGCTTGAATACCTGAACTCAAAAGGCGAGCTTGAATACCTGAACTCAAACAAAGTTTACGTCTCCCTTCGTCCCTTTTTTTTCAGTTCAGCTGTTCAAACTCGCCTTTGCCATTAGCCAACTATATCAGTTGAACACGATACTGCTGCTCCTTCGGCACGCCTCCCCTTCTAAAGCACTGACGGTGTTGCTCCGAGGAAGAAGGTGCCATTCTCTGCGTTGTCTCTGGAGGCAGTGTCGTTCGTTTTCAGCAATGGGACGGGTCTAGACATGCGCTTGTGTACAAGTGCTGTTAAGATGGCTGGACGGGATAGAACTAGTCGCTTCAAATTCACGGACACTGTTATAGGGAAGTACGCGTGTATCTTCATATGTCCACTAGCTTTACGAAACTACTGCAGCTTTTCGCTAGTTGCGCCTGTGGCCTTGTAGAAGTTATCGAACATTGGTGCCTGCATCGTTAAAATTATGATCCATTCCGAAAGAATCATTTGTTTTGGCGTCGATGAAGCAAATCACACAATTATCGGCTGGCATTTCTGTTAAGAAAAATTAAGATAACGGATGCGCACGAGCAATAGGTTCCTCAGGTGGTTCTAAAGTTTAACATTTGAAAAGTAACTATCGCACTTTTTTTTTCAGAGGGATTGTCAACCCGTATGCTATTATTTTTCATTGGTCTTAGCCTACTATATCTCTTAGCCTGCTATGATTCTTAGGTGGTGTAGCCTTCCTTCAGATTTATTTTTATTTCCTAGGGATCATAAGAGATGCTGTAGCCTATAAGATTCGTAGATCCCTGCGAGGAACGATGCGAATATCCGTACAGTTCGCGTGTCTTCTTTTCCTGTCCATCTCAAGCCGTGCGAGTTCCCACATGGTTGCCTTGCTGTGAACTAAGGACTCCATGGGAAAACTGAAACGTACCAGTCGTATTCTTGAGTGGTCATAAATTAGGTGCTGAAGCAAAGCTGTCTCTGCAAGGAAAGCAAGACTATGCCAGAAAGCAAAAACGCGTGTTTGCTTCCAATCACCCCACGTCCGTTGCTGGACTAATTTGGTGTCACATTGTTAATAGAACAGTGCGCGATAGCGAACATCGCCATTGAATTTTTGCTGATATAGCGGCGCGTTAAGACAAGGACGCGAGAACAAAGAAAGCACGAGACGGATCGCTGCACTCAAGTTGGCGGCAGAGTCGGGCATTTCTGGCGGTTTTAATATGATGTTAGCATGAAGCAAACATGTCTTCATTTCGCTTGATTCCTTTTCATTTTCTGCGGAATTATTTCGTGTCTTCTTTCTGTGCTTGTTCACCCATTCTACGCATTCCTGAAGGAGGGCACCCTTCCTTTTGCAATACCGGGCGGGCTGCCCTCCGTACATTGAGCGGTTTTCTGGTTCGCGGGCACAGTTAGAGAGAGAGAGAAAAAAAATGGTAAATGAAAGGCAGGGAGCTTAACCAGGTCTGAGCCCGGTTGGCTGCCCTACACTGGGGGAAGGGAAAAGGGGAAAGGGAAGAGAAAGATTAAGAGAAGAATAGAAAGTCCGCTGTGGATATCGCCGACGTAGCAACAGATTTCTGCTCTCAGCGACGGTCACTCAATCCGGTAGTTTTCAAAAATCGCAGCTGGACTTTTGTGGCCTTTTGTAGCCGCGATAATCGAGGCCATGGTCACAAGATCTTGTTCAAGGTGGATGGTTTTTTTATCCAGCTGATTTAGAGCTGTGCACAGGTCATGTCTTTAGTTTTAAAATTATGGGCATTAGAGTATACATATAGAGAATGGGATACTCCAGTCTCCATGATGCCTTGACTGGCGTCGGGGGCAGTGCTCAATGGCAAGGTGTAGGAGTGCTAAAACACTTTCTTGGAACTGGTCTGGGCTCTTCCGAATACCTATACGTTCACTATATACGGCAGCAGTGCACCTTATTGTTCTCAGGAAACGCGCGGTGGTACACATCCTCAGGCAAGGTTCCTTATGGGATGCGACAGGTGCGGCTGTCGTCACTTCCCTCCTAATGCAGGCAGTCAGCACGGCATGGCGGTGGTCGTAAGCCGAGTTTTAGTTACGGTAGCTTCTGGATCACAGCAACAACTATAGAGGCACGAACACACACTTGGGTGTGAAAAGTATATATTCAGACTTCTGAGCAAAAAAAAAAAAAAAAAAAAATGTTGTTTCTTAAGGCTGAATTACAAAGTGTGCTGCCTTTGCATTTCTTTCATTCTCTTTTATGGGACACGAAGGGTCCGACATTAGATGGGCATCGATCGTGCCCTCCCCGTTAATAGGCTGCTTAAATGTTCCCCTGTGGTAACTGGCGATCGCAGGGACAGGCCTTCGTCCTGCAGTGGGCATAAAAATAGGCTACTGTTGCTGCTGCTGCTGCTGATGATGATATACGCTCCACTATACTGAAGAACGCGGCAAGCTCTGCCGGTGCCCGGGTGAGTGTCAGAGGCGGGACGCTGTGAGACAGAAAACGTAGCCATATCGTTCACCGCACGCCTTTAGCTCGATGACATCGGTGCGAACTGGATCGTGCCTGTGCCAGCGACACATTGACACGTCCGGCGGAGCACGCGTCGCCGATGCATGCCATCCGCGGTCGTCGAGCGTTGTTCGCGCGGGCGTGCACCTGCGAGAAGTGCCACGAGTCGGCCGAATCTGGCAGCAACGGAGACTGCCACGCACGGGAGCAGGTACGAGCTATATACGAGACGGAAAAACGCCAGCCGGAGTGAGCGCAGTATAAGACCAGTGCGCGAGGCAGCGTTTGCGCGCCGGGCACGCTGGAAGGGTGAAGGCGGCCGCGTTGAGCACATTCTCGGCGGCAATGAGGGCCGGCACCGAAGTAGTAGATTGCGCGAGAAAGCGAGGGAAAAAAAGCGGACAGCCACAAGTGGGAGAGATCAAAGCCGGGGGGGTATAGTGCGCGTGTCGCGCACTTGCGGCCCGCTGCTGTCGCCGTGTCTCCGCGGCAAGGCTGATTTACGCGTCGCCGCCGCCCAGCCGCTGTCACGCGAGCCGCGACAAGGGAGCGCCGCCACGGCTCCGGCCAGAACTCGTAAACATGTCGAAGCGGGGCAGCCGATCGCGGCGGCATCGCCGACCGATCGCTCGCGAAAGGGGCGCGCGCAGCCAACTTTGGGGCGCGACCCATTGTCGGGCTCCGGTCGCGAGGCGCGCACATCTGGCCGCGCCAGGGGCAGCGTGGGTCGCCGCGCACGTCGGAGGCGCCGCCGCGCGTTCGAATGATGCGAGATGATCGACCGAGCACACTGGACGGCACCGAAACTGACCGGCATATATCCTGTGGTCAGGTGCCAGCATCCTCATCTCTTTCGGGCTTATTTTCTTATTTTCTTTTTCCTAAAGGTCAACTAGAATATTTCGGAAGGCATAAAAAAAAAAAAAAAAAACGTCGTTTCGGTAAGTGTCGATGCAAAGCAGCATCTGCGCAGAAGTTTTATGTTTGGAATACGAGAAGGAATGCGTCGCTAAAAGCCCGCTAAAGATTGACCTTCTTAATAGTAAACCGCGCCATTACCGCTCGGTAGAAATGACGTGAAACTCAAAACCGTCTCAGAACCATCTGCTTTTTAAGAGGCAGCTTTAGCTCTGTAGCTCCTATCTAAATACATGGCAAAGAAGAAAGCGGTTTTCTCGGCAACCTCTGCACCCAATTCGATGAGGTAATTGCTGCATTTAAAAGAAAAGTTAAAATCTAGTGACTGCAGGTAGCGAATTTTTGATTTAGGCCGTAAATGTTGTAGCACCCCGCTCAACCGACCATCAGGTTACACTCGTCTGGTTCCCAGCTCATGTAGGCACCTTCCAACCGCACCTCCCCAACCTCAACGAGGTTACCCACTCCCTAGCGCGAGGGCTCGTTAATCGCGCGGGAGACGGGGAGGCTGCCCCCACCGGTAGGGATCGCCTGACACGGTACAATGATGTAGTGAAATCCTTCTACTTAGAGCGTAGGACTTTCCCCGGCCCGCACAGCAAGCTATCCCGAGCGCAGGTTACAACTTTCCGCCTGCTACAAACCAACACTTACCCCTCGTTACACCTTTACAACAAGATTTACTCAGACATTTACCCCAATCCCACGTGCCATATCTGCAAGACACAGCCAGCCACACTTCCACACAGGCTTTGGGACTGTACACAACAATACCCCGACACTAACCCCACGGCCCTCTCGTCGAGATGGCACCCTGCCCTGCGTAGCTCCAACCTCGACGACCAACTCTGGGCGACCCAGCAAGCCTGCGAGGCGGCGAAGAGGCAGCACCTCGATGTCCCCACGTGGGAGGCCTATGCCCAGGCACCACCTCTTGCTGGTTTTAATAAAGTTTATTCAGTCAGTCAGTAAATGTTGTATTAGGAATTGTTAAAAATGCAATTTATCAGAAAACGAAACTATAACGTTTACAACTCTGCAACTCAGAAATGAAAAAGGAAATCACAGTTCTACAAATTACATCGGATAGTTCATCTATAGCGGACAAATCTCCGTGCTTTATTTTTTTCAGACGTGCCAATTTTTGAAAATTCCTTTTCAAACGTTCAGTCGTTACATAGAAATTCCGCTTCTAGCAGTCCCTATAATTCGACTTTCTCTCTGAAATACAAGAAACTTCAATAAACTCGGTACGGTGGCTTTTTTCAGAAAAGCGTTTCTGCGTTTTACATGTATTTGAACACGCGACATCGGAGTTGGGCCCGAGCTAAAGCTTCCTCTTAAGTTGTCCCGTCTTCCATGTTTCAGGGAAACGATCCCACGCGTCTTCTCGCTGCTTCGTGCGCAGTGAAGACGGAAGGAAACGCTGCAGGCTTGAGAATCGTCTTCATTCTGCACGGCACTTACGCAGCGTCACTTGGTTCGTCTAAGACTCGTCGAACTGCTCCGAACAAAGCACGCTATAAAGCAAACGTCTTCATAGCAAAGCGCTTGAGACCTCCGAAATCCTTCTTTATACAGGTCACTTCGTTGCAACGATCACGCCCACTATATCGCCCACTTCAGCAGCTTAAGCGCGTTAGGCAAAAGAAAATATTTTTTAGCATGAACTCAAGTGATTATCAGCCATTTCTGTCCCTAAATTTCGTCTGCGCACTCAGTTCCACGGAGTGCGCCTCACGAGTCGACGCTATCCCAACGAGGCATGCGACATGGTGACGGCGAATTCCGGAAGTGACGCCTATTTCCTGCCACGCTATTAAATTGTGGGGTTTTACTTGCCAAAACCACGATGTGCTTATGAGGCACGCCGCCGTGGGGGACTTCGGATTGATTTTCATCACCTGGGGGTCTTTAACGTGCACCCAGTAGACGGTACACGGGCGTTGTTGCGTTTCGCCCGCATTGAAGTGCGGGCACCGTGGCTGGGATTTGATCCCGCGCCCTCAGGCGTAGCACGTTAAAGTTCCTAGTTAGCCTACACGCTAACTGCTGCCTTCCTCGACTTTCACCTCTATCCCGTCCTCGATAGCCTCGACGATGTTTCCGAGTGGATCATCACGACGGCTGCAAGTAAAAAAAAATAGGGGAGGGTGGGGGTGGGGGGGGGGGGGGCACCATAGCTACTGCAGTTCGAGGAGGCGTCGAAGCTAGAGGCAGCGTGAAGCATGCGCCCGCCCGCTCTTCATCACGCCAGCACTGTGACAGCTGCGGTCCGTGGTCATTGAGTTTTGAGTGTTCATGTTTGCCTGTGCGCGCGGGGACAGCTTGCCTCTTAATTTAGTAATTACTGCAAATTAAAATAGCTGATAAATCTACTTACCTTACTTCGTATACAGCTGTTTGATAGTTTGCTGTGGTTATCAATCCTTCGCATTTCGGGCGAAACTGCGACTTTATTTAGTCTCAAAGGTGGCGCGTACTGTCAACCTTGAACGCACTATTAGCGAGGGCGGCCGGCCAATGGCAAAGAGCGCTCACGAACAGAAAGCTTCGTTAATTCGACCCCTAGTCTGTTGTGTGGTGAGGTCAGTGACGCGTTTTGCAAGCTTTGGAGAGTTTACGAGTTGAACTCTTGTATTCACGAGGTGACGAAAGTTACTCCGAATGTATAGCATGTTAATGAACACGTTCATGAACCACCTTTGCAGGTTGACGGTTGTTCGAAACAGGGCTTGTCAAACCCTCCGAGGGAGAAAGATGGTAGCGGTGATGATAACTGACGAATCCATTCCGAATATGAATTCCTATACATATTCGGAATCGTGACCGAGTACAGCGCTCCATTACTTAGAACACGTCGAACGCATTCGAGGTGGCTGGTACATTAATTTTAATCTTCGGTTTGATCTCATGCTGCAAATCGATTAGCTAGCGCTGCGATATTTGATAACTGGGCTTTGCCAGGTCGCTTACCGCCGTCACAAAAGCGGTCGTGCGCTTAGAGGTGAGGCTCGCTGTTCGTAGGAGTTTCGAGGCCATACCAAAGATAACACCCTATCAAAGCCAGCCGCTAGGTCAGGCGTCGAGCGCGTTCAGCTCCTTTGCGGAATGTCTGAGAGCACCGCTGCTGCTTTTAAAGTGCCCCTCACCAGGTCTGGCCATTTTGAGCTGAGTGCAGTGCAGTGCATACAATGAGTTTTAACCATCGTGTCTGCTAAGTATTCATCCCCTACGCGCCGCTGAAAGAGCCTAAATTTCAAACCAAACCTCCTCCCGGGTGCTGCGCTCCCAGCCGGAGGGTCGACGTCAGTCGCACAAGTGCGCCTACGTACATGGCAGTGTTGTGACGTCACTCACACTTACACATGACTTCGAGAATTAGTCAAGGCAACATCAGTTATTTGTTTAATCTGTTGCTTCAATAGACGAATTAATGTTTAGAGAAATATTGAAACATACAAACGGAATGTCTGCTTGTACCCACGCCGTACAGTCGCGCGTGCAGAGAACTAAACTGTGTCATTTTCTACCGTGTTCCAGCGCCGCGGTCATGCTCTTTCATCCTCTCGCGTCTGCCTCAGCGCTCGCGATTGTGGCACTGACTTATACCGCTAATCCCGCGTTATCGTGCAGAGCGCGCAAAATGGTCCTCTGCGCGTAACGAGACAAACGCAACAGCTCGCGCGCCAGACCGTCACCGGAAGTGTGCTACTCAGCAAGAACGCGAGAGAGAGAGAGAGAGAGAGAGAAAAGAAGGCGGGGCCAATGACGTATTCGTCTCCAGCTCCGGTCTGGGAGAACGCAGGGAAGCAATTTCGCTTGCGGAGGCTAGACGGGGCCAGTGGAGAGAGTGTCTATGTTGACGGTGACGCTCGCCTCCTGAAATCATGGGTACGTGGGACTTGAAATATTTCTATCGCTGCTATAAATGAACTAACAATGAAAATTCTTGCGGTATAACACTCCTTAGATGGCACGTAACAACTTCCAGCGCATAACCCAAATTTGCTATGCGGCCTGGTTAGGGGCCCTTAAAGCGAAACCTTGTTTACCAATTCCCCTGGCACCCTACCCTTCACCGTGATTCTTTCGTGGCGTGCCTCCAAACAAGTGCTCTCGTCAGATTATATATATAAAGATTATATATATATATATATATATATATATATATATATATATATATATAGAAAAAAATTGGTTTAAGCGCAGAAAATTTACTGGATGGCCAATTGTAGCGCTTATGAGACGCTAGAGCAAATTTTCAGTTTAGGATAGTTCAGCAAAGCGATTACGAGACCAATAATTACTATACAATTTTTACTGAAATAGCATTCCATTGTTTTTTTATAGAAGTTTGACATTCATTGCCAGAAATAAAGGTGAACAACTTGTAATTTCATTGAGCTGCGTTTGGGCCGAACAGGGTTAAATCTTTCTGGTGCATTTATGTCTTCAAATATCTTTATACAATAAGCTACATTTATTCTGTTCGTTCAGCTATACGTTCACCCAGATTCGTTCGCCCTCCTCTGATAAGACTCCTGCGCGCCAACGTTCTCGTTGCCCAGCCATTTCACCTGTGCGGCGCAACTTTTGCAGGTGCCCTAAATCTGTCCTATTATACCAAAACCGAGATTCTGGCCTGTCATTCCAGCCGAGCACAGAATGATGCACCGCGTTCCTTCGCCTTTCACCTCGTCTCCGTTTTGACGCATTGTGAGCGAAGCATGGCATCTATGTGCCGCTTTGTCACGCAGCACCATGTAACGACTCGCGACACCTGGTCCTTGTGACAGTTAACACGCGTCTGCTCTCCGGCCATGGCGCGGCGGCGCGCGCGCCTTATCTTGAAGGCAATTTTGGACAGGAGTGCAAAAACTATAGGCATCCCTAGGATCAATGAGGTTTGCCCGAGATGGCTGATGGCTTCGTGTGCGCTGTGTCCTCGCCGCTTAGTTGGCGCTGAAGTGATAGGCAGCTGCTGCAAGCTCACCGCTGCTGTCAGTCTTCATCGCGCCATCGTTCTGAGAGCGAGTATGCTAGGTCACCGAGTGAGATGTATTCGCGTGACACCGTGCTTGTTATTTTAGTTAGCAAGCGAATGTTTACACCAGTTTATGCGGCCGAGGAAACAACTAACCTTACTTTGTATCTCTGTGTAATAATTTGCAATCAACGCTTTGCCTTTTGGGGGAAGCTGCGACTTTTTCTTCAATGTTTGTCTGAAAAAAGAAGACAGGCAGCAAATAGTCATCCACCAAAATCATTGCGAAAATTCGCAAGAAAAAATAGCTAGGGCTTCCGTGTACCCTGATTCAGAAATATCCACGAATTAGTGTGACTTTTATGTAGCACCACTTGCTCTTTTACAGCGATACCTGTCGTGGGCTTACTCTCCTAGTCATTCTGATGCATGCGGAAGTCGTTATGACCATTGCAGGAATCCCGAAGTGCTTTCATACAGAAATGAAGACGCAGCGCTGCACGATGATTCCAGCTCTGGGCCTACAGATCGCCAGTCGGAGATTCTACATGTCGTTCACTTCGCAAAGAAGAGTCCCTCTATCTAGCCTCTCCAACGCTCGTTAAAATGACTTGCTGGCACTACGTTCTCTGCAGATTCTACATACACCAGCACTAAGGTAAAGAAAGGATAATACTAATAAGCCAATTAAATTAGCGGTAAAAAGTGAGAGGCACGATAGGAAATAGAAGGAAGAAAAACGTCCGGCCTCTTTTTACTTCGCCACCGCCAGAGAGTGCCACCTTAACAATTAAAGACGACTCGGACTAGATTCGTCCGTCAATAAAGTTTTATTCTTCTTCAATAAACGAACTTGTTGCGTGCAGCTCAGAATGCTTACTCCAACCCATACCGTACAAAACAATGCGAGGCTTACTGTGCAGAATATGGCGCCAGCCATGCCTGACTACTTCGCATTATGGACGAAACTGCAACTTTTTTTTTCAATGACCACCAGGGTACGAAACTTCACTCATTGCTTTCTTTTTTCTATCTAGTGGCACACTGCCTTTTTCCTTTGGTTAGCAATGCAGTTATATTGCAATGAAATTTTTGCAATAGATCAGTCGTCGCCTCAATTTCACTGTGGTTGTGGCCATTGACCATGCGCCACGAACTCAAAATATGCGTTCTGGGGTCACAAAATCAGGGCAAAATCAAACTGTAAAGGACGACACGTTGTTTCTCTACAAATTCTACTTCGCCATCCGTTGTGTATACTACGTGTGGTCTACCTGGGAGTTCGCGCTGGTCAATGAGATGTAATTCAGCACAACGCCAGTCTCATAACTAAGGAGGCTGGCTGGTTGCTTTTCCAACCCGCTATTTGGAATTCCTTTTCCTTAGAATTTACTTCCATTCTTTGCAGAGTTCCATCCCTTGCAGGCGAATCGGATGAGTGCACTTTTTCGAGAGTTATTACCCGATGAAAACTGAGTGAGCACTGCGAGCAACGAGACGGCTTGAGTGATGTCCTGATAATTTTTGCTTATAATGATATCATGCCAAAACTGCACAGTACGTTATCCATCACGCTCACGTTTTGCTGCACCGCTGTGTCACGCTGCCAGTCCGAGTAGTATCTGCGCAACAGAGTGTGGCGGGCAGTTATGAACCAGTGCGCCCATTGCTACCTGCCGGATTTAGGGCCAGAATATCTTTGAATGCCCCAACACAATTGGGTGGGCATGTTGTTGCGATTCTGTTCCAATCCTTTCCTTATCTTACTTCGCCAGGGACCCGAGTAGTGTGAATCTGAGTATATAATGTTATGCGAGCCATTGTGCTGGTAGCTGGCTCTCTAGCCTCGCGCAAAGTTGCACAAAGTGCGCCTCTAAAAGGACATGCAAGTACGGACATAAAATACCACGACCGACTAGCTCAACGTGCTGCCACGTTGGCCACAGGAAAGGGCCGGTCGTGAGCGGTTGACGTTAAAGGGCCCCTCACAAAGCCCCCATTGCATATTTCGGTTAGACGCTGGAAGTTGTAAAACGCTGTCTGAGAAGCGTTTGACCGAAATCATTTTTTTTTTCAAATCGGTTCCTTATTGGAGGAAATGGAAGCAATTAAGCGTCTGGTTACCATGCCGCCAGTAGGCGAACATCACTGCCAATGGCGACAAAACGTCGCTCTCAGCCTCGACTAGCGTCCGCAAGTGATGTTCCTTACATGCCTCCTCCCATACCGGAGCCGAGTGACCGCGCCATCGTCACGCGTCGAGCCCCGCCTCCTTGTTTTTTGCAGGGCTGCTCTTAGGCACCTGTTCCTGTACAGCGAAGGGTGAAAGCTGACGCGGAGCGCAGCAGGAGATGAAAGACGCGAGGAGGAAATTGGAGGAGGAGGGTGTGTCGAAAGCGTGAGAAGAAAAGCGTATAATGCCGCGCAAGACGGGCTCTGCGGCGACGATGGCTACGAGATAGCGCCAGAGTAGCGCGCGTCGTCTGTATGGAAACAAAGCGCTGCATGAGCGGAGGTCTGTCTGCAGCGGCTGCTGTGAATCGCGCCCACGCGTGACCCACGCGCTGCCTCTCGCGATCTCCTTATTAGCGAGGCAGTCGCGCCACACTTCGCAGCCGCACGAGACAGATTGTCCGCTCCAGCCAATATATCGCGAAATGAAAAAAAGAAAACACGCATAGAGCTGCGCTCAAATTTCCCATTAGGGAATCGTAATCGTCGGTAATTTTTCTTTTACCTCTTCCTGTTTTGATGCACTGCGCACTTCCAGCGGCGGTGTTTTGCCATCGGCGTTGGATGATTACCCGAAGTTACGTGTCATGGTGAGTCACCTAGCTAGCAGTGCGTTTTACGTCACAACATTCGTGCGTGTTATGCCCCTGTCACACGGCACGTGTAATGTCATTCGCAGTGAATGAGATTACGTGTTAACACCATTTTTGTTGCGTCTACACGGGCATAGTGAATGACATTCGCAGCTAATGGCATTCGCCCATTGAATGAGTTTCCCGAACTCATTCACGCGCTAGTTGTGTAACCTCGACCACAGGTGCTTGGAAAAAAATTACAAAATCGAAAAGTTAAAACGAAATGTAAGATATTTTCAAATAACCATCCAATGTTTACCATTGTATTGCTAACAATATAGTGAAAATATGCGAACAAGCAGAACGATTTGTAAGGTTTCGTTATCAGAGCAGCCTCCCGATAAACATTGCCATCAATTGAGAATGCTATTTTGTTTACCCGTGTAGACTTAGCACGTGAGACTGCAATGACATTCGGTATGAATGTCATTTACTGCAAATGACATTACATGTGCCGTGTGACAGGGGTATTACCTTGGCTCTCTGGCAGCTTCCCCGAGAGACAGAGCGCGCGGCGTTTGGTTTGAAATTTTCAGCTGGTTTCACGGGGAATGCGCAGCGCTGTAATACATTGCAGACACGATTGTCAGCGCGTGATGCATACGAGGTGCTTCTCCGTTTAAAATGGCCAAATCTGGTGGGAACCCTTCAAGAAAATAATAGAATTAAAAAAATTAAATTGTGGTGTTTTACATGCCCAAACCACGATCTGATTATGACTCATGCCATAGTGGGGGACTCCGGAAATTGGGACCACCTGGGGTTCTTTAACGTGCACCTAAATCTAAGTACACGGGTGTTTTCGCATTTCGCCCCCATCGAAATGCGGCCACCGTGGCCGAGATTCGATCCCACGACCTTTAAGAAAATATTAGAGCCTAGCGAAAAGAATATTTCATTATACCGGGCGGTTCTTCTTACTTTCCGGAATAATGGCTTGTTTACCTGTCATTTGATGTCCATAATCACTCATCACCGCTAATTCTTGCAATCAGCTTTCTATATTGTGTAGGAATACTCTCCTTCGTCCGGCTAAATGTCGCGTGATATGAGACTGCTACTATTCTACAGACTGATGTGTGTTGTTTATTTGACTGGAGTGCTCAGTAAAAATATCTTTGTTAACCTCCAAGTTTCTGCCCCGTATGTTAGCACCGGTAGAATGCAATGATTGTACACTTTTCTTTTCAACGACAGTGGTAGGCTCCCAGTCAGGATTTGGCAATGCTTGCCGTATGCACTCCAACCCAATTTTATTCTTCTGTATATTTCTTTCTCATGATCAGGGTCCCCTGTGAGTAATTGACCTAGATAAACATATTCCTTTACAGATTCTAGAGGCTGACTGGCGATCCTGAATTCTTGTTCCCTTGCCAGGCTATTGAACATTATCTTTGTCTTCTGCATATTCATCTTCAACCCAATTCTTGCACTTTCTCGATGAAGGTCCTCAATCATCTGTTGTAATTCCTCTCCATTGTTGCTCAATAGGACAATGTCATCTGCAAACCGAAGGTTGCTGAGATATTCGCCATCGATCCTCACTCCTAATCGTTCCCATTCTAAGAGCTTGAATACTTCTTCTAAGCATGTAGTGAATAGCATTGGAGAGATTGTGTCTCCTTGCCTGACCCCTTTCTTGATAGGTATCTTTCTACTTTTCTTGTGGAGAACCAAGGTAGCTGTGGAATCCTTGTAGATATTTGCCAAGATATTCACGTATGCCTCCTCCACTCCTTGATTACGCAATGCCTCTATGACTGCTGATATCTCTACTGAATCGAATGCCTTTTCATAATCTATGAAAGCCATATAGAGAGGTTGATTGTACTCCGCAGATTTCTCGATTACCTGATTGATGGCATGGATATGGTCCATCGTAGAATATCCCTTCCTGAAGCCAGCCTGTTCTCTTGGTTGACTGAAGTCAAGTGTTGTCCTGATTCTATTGGAAATTATCTTGGTGAACATTTTATACAATACTGAAAGTAAGCTAATGGGTCTGTAATTCTTCAATTCTTTAACGTCTCCCTTCTTATGGATAAGTATAATGTTGGCGTTCTTCCAGCTCTCTGGTACACTTGAAGTTGTGAGGCATTGCGTATAAAGGACCGCAAGCTTTTCAAGCATGATATCTCCTCCATCTTTGATTAAATCTACTGTTATTCCATCTTCTCCAGGCGCTTTTCCCTGGTCATGTCTTTCAAGGCCCTTCTAACTTCATCGCTAGTTATAGAAGGAGCTTCTGTATCCGGTTCATCACTATTTCGAATGGAAGAAGCTTGGCTGTTTTGGCTACTGTACAGGTCAGTATAGAATTCTTCTGCTGCTTTCACTATGTCATCGAAATTGCTGATGATATTACCATGCTTATCTTTCAGTGCATACATCTTGCCTTGTCCTATGCCTAGTTTTCTTCTTACTGATTTCATGCTGCGTCCATGGCTTCCTCAATTTTTCCCACGTTATAATTTCGAATATCCCTTACTTTCTTCTTGTTGATCAGTTTTGACAGTTCAGCGAATTCTGAACTGTCAAAACTGATCAACAAGAAGAAAAAATATAAATATTCATTAATACATCTAAGACAAAGCTGATGTGTTTTCACTGTCCGCACAAGGCAATTATAGCATTAACGGCAGTTCATCACACTGACTGTGGTCCTTGTGCATGATTGCCGGTTGAGTTATTCAAAACTACAAACTATCTTGGCTTCAGCTTCGATGACTCCATATCCTGGAACATCCACACTGAAGAAATTGCCAAACATCTGCGATCAGTGCGTGTCCGTCTGTACGATTTATGGTCATCAAGAACAGTAAACATAAGAAACATTTTCTACAGAAGTCTTGGTGAGGGTCATACTAAGGTACGACCTTTTAAGATACGTTTACCTACGTTTACGTCTCCGCGCAGACTGAGCGTTATTAACCGTATCCTAAAACAATATTGCATACAACCTGGTATACGGGCCAAATTTTCATGGCCAGACTAGTCTCTTTCGGTTGCAAAGTTGGAGATAGTGTTTGTGGAGCAGCAATTTCAATTCGATATCCTATGCGAACAACTATTTTATCTGAGTTCAAGAATCTAAAGGCTAAATCACGTCCATTTACGACATATAGAAAACACAATATTTCGGAAAATGGACTCGTGGTTATTACGTAACGGCTAGTTTCAACCCTTTAGATGCGCTACCGACGTTACCGTACTACAAACAAATAAAAAGAAAGACGACCCTCGTTCCACGAAGTGTACCGGTATTTCACGTGAGCGTAATCTGTCTCATTTTTGCCGTCGTTGTTTATCTAATTATTCTCTTATTGTTTATCTGACCGTTTATCTTATCCATGCGCCGATACAGAACTGATTACGTGCCTCTCCAAGCGCCGAGTTATGTCGGGCGCTGAATACATCCGCTCCACATCCCGCTATCTGTGCGAGTTGCCACCGCGTCATCTCTGCCGATGACGTCATCCGCAGCGCCGCCCGCCTATTACTATCTAGGTCATCCATCATCCGCCGTGATAGCTGCTCCACTGACCTCATTCTTGGCGCTGGGCCATCTTTTATCGCCGAGCTTCATACACCCGCATCGCGAATCTTCAAAGTGGGGGCACATGCGCCCTCGCGCAAAACGTTAATGACCGTTTGGTTGTCTACGCATACAACCTGATTGTCTACGGAGGAACTAGGATTTATTATGGCAACAAAGAAGGAAGTTGTGAACTTGACTCGGTGTCTTGCCTTGCTCAGTTTTGCGGTAACTGCTATCACTTACACAGCATGGTTTTCTTTTGTTATTTTTTTTGCTCTGTATGTGTTCCACATGCAGCAACTGGATGTTTATTTGTATGAGTGTGATATGTGTCTATAGTTTAGTCCTCTGGACGCATTACCCGTGGATTGTCCAGTGTTGCACACAAGCAGTATTGGTTTACAGGCTGGATTTGTACTGGATTGACAATGTTAATCACAACTCTATTATTATTATTATTATTATTATTATTATTATTATTATTATTATTATTATTATTATATTGCTTTGAAGGTCGTATGCGACTGGCAAGCTACTAATGACCGATACTGAGGTCATAAGCTTACAAAGAGTTTGGCGAGGTCGGATGGAGGAAGCTATGGAGGAAACGTTCTAGAAGCAGCTCAAAGTATTTTTGCTCGCTGTCATTCATGCACGGTCCGAACGCTGTGCACGTGGACTCTTTCTTAACGAAATTAAACAGCTCGAGAGAAAAAAAAAGAAAGAATGGAGGCATAAAACAGCGGGCGGTTCTCGAGGCACAGGTATTGGGGCAAGGGTATACAGAGGCCCCCCGGACGCGACTGGGCCGAAAGGCACGTTGCATACGGCACGATCGACGTCTTCGAGCCGTAATTCACGGCCACGCTTGGCGGCTTACTTCTATGTGGGCTGCCGTGGCTTGTATGCGCGCCGAGGGAGGGAGTCCGCTCAATGCTGAGTGTCACTTTGCGCGTGTAGCCAAGAGCGTCAGTGGAACGAGCGGCGCCGATTGACGCCACGCTGAAACGGGCGCACACACGGAGGGCCCCGCGTTGTGTATAATACATAAGTGAGGTCAGATATATTGGCGCACCTGCACGCTCCGCACAAGGGTCCCAGCATCTGCTGGTCAATTTCGGGGTATGAAAAAAAAAACTGAACAAAACACAAGAAGGTGCCAGGCTTTGCTTTCTCATTCGTACCTTTTTAATCACATTGTGTTGATAATACAGACGCGAATTACACAACAGAGACAAGCAGCTAGGCAGTTTTTTTTCTTTTAATGCAAAGCATACTTCTCGGTGTCCGTGCATATGCATGTAGCACGCTATGCCGGAGTTAAGCGATGCTCCATTCCACCGCTATTTTTTCTTACTGCTTTTTTTTTCTTTTTTTGTGCCTGCATTCCTTAGTCGCTGGGTTTTTACTTTTGATGAAATGGATAGCCGGCTCTTTGATGGCCTACTTTACTGCAATCTCAGCAACAGGCCTCGTTCTGTTTCCGAAATCCGTAATTTTTTAGACAACCAAACAGGTGGGTGGCGGCTAGTGCTTGTCCTCGACAGACTAGTGTGCATAGATTGTGTTGAATTGCATATATATATATATATATATATATATATATATATATATACATGCACTCCGACGAAGGCCGGTCCTCCGGCCGAAACGTCAGTCAGGAAATATGCTATAAACGTTCGTCTTTTTTCCTTTTTTTGAACATACATACATACATATATATATATATATATATATATATATATATAGAGCGAGAGAGAGAGAGAGAGCATTTCTAACTTCTCAAAAGAATCGCCCAGCACGTAACCCTGACCCGGAAAAATACGTCTTCAAGAACGAAAAAACGATAACTTTGACAACCGCGCTGTATACTTCAGCTCCAATTCATCCGCGCATATGAGTCGCCGCGCGGCGTGCAGCGTATAAACGCTGAATTTTCGTGCTGTCTCTCTCTCTCTCACTCCAAGCGGGAAGTGCGCGATAAATCACGCTGCCAAGTGCCTCCATGAAGTTATGCGCCAGTTTCGCGGCCGTCATTCAATGCGGAGGCATCGCGCTTTTCCCTGAAGCCATTTCTCTCGTTTCTCAGAGTGCGCGCACAAAGCGACCGTTGTCTCGGGAGATTTTGTTTCGCGTTTCGTCGCATTCTCTCGATAGCCTCCGCTACGAAAAGCAGCCGTTTCCAGCGAAGCGCCGATAATTCTTACCGAGTGCACTTTTCAAGGTGAAAGCTTCGCGTCTATACGCGAACGTATGCACATCGATACTTAATAGTCAACTTTAAACATCGTTATCACTATCGCTGTATGCTTCATATCTTCGGTTATGTGGCTTGTTAGCGTACATAGATGTCGATGCCCCGCGTTCGGCATCATTAAAGCGCACGCAATTATATATTCCGTGTGTATAGTTTCCATGCACGTTGGTTTGATTACGCACAGAACTTTACCGCTAAATTATTATTGCTCAAACATTTTCATCCAAAGCTCCTTCCCAAATATTTACACGTTGTCGGCATGCGTTCTACAATTTGTTTTTTGTTTAATCTACCATTTGCCATTTCTGTCAGGTTATATTTGCAAAGTAGCTTCATGTGCATCACCAAGCTTTGTCAAGCCGACATGGTTTTCCTCGCTGTACGCAGCAAAACTATAGAAAAGTGGAAATCTGGCCCTGGCCTGCAATTCCTGATTGCCAATTTTTCTCCTATTATAATAATTTAGAAGTTAATTATTTGTAGTAACTCACTAATGTAATTAGGCGAAAAACAAGAAATTGTCTCACTTGCACCAAACAACATTACGGTTCTGTCCAGCTACGTGGCCACTCGCATATTTTTAAATTTTGGCACAAGTTACGTATGACACCCTGTATATTAGAATAGGTATGGGGGACATACCATACATGCATGCATAAAGCGAATGACATGTCATCAGATCAATGACATGACATATATATTCATGACACAGATGGTAGGAATGACATGGTAGTGTTATGGTCGTTTCTTTAGCTCGATATGTATCTATATAGGAATGACATGACATATGCTTTCATGAGCTAGCATGAATAACATGGCATAAATGACAAGAGATGAATTAGCATGTCATATCATGGAATTCTTGTCATTTCATGCATGCATGTCTCGTCACACATATCCTGATAGATATCCAGTTAAAGGAACTATCACGACGCCACCACCTCATGTCATTTATGTCATTCATGAGAATCACGTCATAACATACATGTCTTGCCATTCATGTGAGTATGCCACGTCACTTCATTTATGTCATGGGTTTCTGCATACACAACTTGTTAAAAAATGGACCTAACATGAACGGCAATCGCTTTGTGACATGGATCACATGACATGCATTTCTTTACCTGGATATATACTGGATGTGCATGTAATGACATACATGCATTACATCAATGACATGTCATGACATTCACGTCATAACATTATTGGCATGAGTGCCAATCATGGCATGTCTGGCATCATGGCATATCTGTATGTCAAACCATGACATGATTCCCATGAATGTCATGCCATGCATGACGAGAATGACATCACTTTATTGCATGCATGCGTACATGCACAGCATGACATTGTTACCATTACAGAACTTGTGCCGAGCCAGTGGACCAAGTTGTCTACTAACTCTGACCGATGGCTAATATACTTGCGTTGGTTAATCGTCTTGGCAGGCCGCTTAATCAAACATCGAGGCCTTCTCTTTTCTGGTGCACATAATGTCCGAGTACGACAGTGCTGCACCTAATTGCACTATCATCGCGGCTTGGCCAAGACGAGCAGCGCACCACGTCACTCGTCCATGTGGCTATAAAAGGACACAGGTTGTGCCACAGTTTCGCGGCGACCCGTTTGTGTCCTACAAGTGATAGCACGTGTGCTCCTCACTGAACATTTAGTTTCTGCGTCTCTCACCCATTTCGTACCTTTATGCCGCTCGGTCACATACATTCGATCGTTCGTAGAAATCATGGCATCGTCGTTACCGTCGTCGTCGTCGTCTTGCTGCTATCGTGACACACACTCTTGCGTTAATTCTAGTTCATTTTAACACGAAAGTGTTTTATGCCGGGGTCCACCAAGACTTCACTGACGTATTTCCGTCACGGAAATACGTCACACGAACATAATACAAAGAAAGAAACCAGAAGAAAAAGTTCCACAAACATGCAAAATTTGGAAATCGAACCCACGACCTCTCGGTCCGCGACGATAGATCGCCGAGCGTTTAACCCATTGCGCCACAAACGCATTTGCAGAGAGCTACACAGACGCGCCTTATATATCTAACACTCCTCCGTGTACCCGCGCTCTTGCTCGGGGCGGTGCCGCCGCCTACGAGCAGAAAAGAGAAGTACTGCATTATGACACTAACGCGTACCGACAGTGAACGCTTCGGTGGTCTCAGCACTACGACGCCTCGATGCCAGCATTCGAAGGGACGCTGGCATCAAGAAGCACTACCAACGCGTTCTCGCAGAAGCACTACTAGGTGGCGTTCACCGTACTCAGCACAGCGGAGCGTGGCCTCCGCAATTAGCTCTGAAAATGTTTCTGAAGTTGATCGCGGAGGCTGCAATTACGACGCGCTGTACGCGCTGATTTGACTCGGTGACGATTCAGTTACGTGCTTTGTCTTGCGCGTTGTATTAGTGTGTCAGTTACGTGCTTCGTCTTTCGCGTTGTGCTAGCGTGTGCAGCGTAGTGCAGCTTCCATATGCACGACGGTTGCTCATGGTCATCGACGTTGGTAGTCGTGATGGAGGAGACGTGCCACCAGGCGTCAGCGTGGGTGCATCAACGCCTAAGGGCGCTTTAGCCACAAAACACCAATAGACATTATATATCAATGTGCAATAAACATTACACTACTTCTGTGAAGACACGTTTCACTTTCGTGTTCTATACCGATTCCTATATAAGAGGGATCAACCACATTTTTATTACGTCGCATACACAAATACCGGATTTACACAAACACGTTGGTCGACGTGGTAACGCTTTGCGGAACCTCAAAGAATGCATATAGCTAACTGCCTACAAAATGCTCGCATAACGTCGATACACAAAGTGCGTGGGATATGCACAATTTACTGTACCGCGTATTGATATGTTTCTAGAAAAGGAAGTCTAAAGATCCACTGAAGTTAAGGGCTCATGTTTGCATTTCGGAACGTTTCCATGATCCAGCGCCCTCTGGAATTCCATAGTGTTTGTCGGTCAAAACCCTTTGGCAATTCTTTCTGTACTGAAAACCCGTGATTCCTGTGCGAGAGAGTCCTAACATCCAAAATGAGCTCCACATTCCGGGTCAGACTTGCACCCAAGCATTCAAATTTCTCGATGATGTCTAAAAACGTGATGTGAGCGCACAAGTACGCTAATTAAGTCACCTTCAAGTGTCTCGTAGCGTACATATAACGCAGTTTGGGCCCTTCTCACGGCGATGGTCTCCTCTGCTGCAAAGCTGTTAATAAAAGCCTTTGCACCAGCGAAGTGTTGTTGGTAACATTCCGCTGACCTTCAACCAAGTTCCCCAGCGGGTGATAACATTGTTAAAGCTAGGCAAAAACACGGAAAAAGTCATCTTTAGGCTCTGAAAATCCAATATAAGCACCCACATTGAAATGGGCATAAGCGCAATAAAAGTCTCCTGAAAATGTTTCTAGACCCATAAATTCGTGCTTATATGTTAAACAGGCATGGTAAATAAGGACGTAAGGGAAAAAGTAGGCATTTTGCATTAAGTGCCGGTCTCTAGTGATGGATGATCAGGAAAAGCCATCAGCAACGCAGCCCGTCGCACGCGAAGCCGCAAGCCAATAATGGTAGAGTCGGTGCATCAGGCAGGAACATGCGTCGTATGCAACAGAAAGTACAGAAGTGTGAATCCCGGATATAGTGGAGTGTTTGAGAAGACTCGCATTGTATATAGTGAAGCGTTTGAAAAGTCATTGTTTCGGATTTCGAAAAGTGGTACACCAAACTCCGCAGGCACTTTCGAAATGTCGGAGAGCTCCCTTATACAGCGTCGCTGTGTGTGATGTATGATTTGCTCGGATATTCGTACATGTGCCATGGTTCCTTTATATACATGCATGGGCTACTTACACGTGCGTTTCCGTATACGTACAGCAGGGCCGCGATTTTGTAGCGATGTCTTATGACTTATTTTGGAATAGTCTTATCATCCACCGCTCACGGCCGGCTGATCCCGTTGATAACGCGAGCGGACCGTCGCTCTGACCACTGACAAAGCGCGATAAGCGCGAAAAGGCATTATTACCTGAAAGGCATCGCTACGAAATACCGGCCCAGAATGATCGCCGCCGCTCGTGTCGACTCGAAAATGTGCCACAGTATTGGTGACGCGCGAGCAAATTGCTTATCACGGGCCCATCAGGTAAGGAGGCTCATGCAGCGCCCGTGATGTAATAGAAGCGCGACGCCACCAACGCGTCTCGCGGATAAGTGAACACGGGACACCAGAAGACGCGCGCTAGCCGATCAGGGCCGCGATTTTGTAGTGATGCCTTATGACTTATATTATACTAGTCTTATCATCCAACGCTCACGGCCGGATGATCCCGTTGATAACGCGAGCGGACCGTCGCTTTGACCACTGACAAAGCGCGATAAGCGCGAAAAGGCATTATTACCGGAAAGGCATCGCTACAAAATACCGGCCCAGAAGAAGACACGCGTCACAGAGAACGCGTGGCCACGTTCCGCTTGTGTAGTTGGTTCATGGTCAATCAACCAACCGATCAATCAATCAATCAATCAGTAAAACAATCAATCCTTTATTTTCCAACAGGAGTTGTCAACAGAATTACCAGCGAAAGAACTCGAAACGCATATATACGAGTATTAAACGAAACGATGCACGAGCGCTATTGGTAAAATTAACCTGCTGCACCGCCATGACTGCTCTTCCGTAAACCGGCTATCAGGGACATACGTCCTAGGAACCTGTCTTCTCAGACCACCGCTCTTTATTTCTGTTATGCGGGTGCTTACGTCACCAACTTTTGATGCCACTAAATCGCCTTCTGTTGCGTGTATATGCCGTTGAAGCGTCGATGGTTGCGGAAGCGCACAGATATTCTCGGAGATAGTCGCTGTGCGTTCTTCGACATCGTGCCCATATCCCGCGGGGAAAATTCGCGCAGGTTGACTTACCTGACATCATCCAAGAATAAAGGCTACCGCATTAAGTGCGAATAGGTGTGTGTGTGTGTGTGTGTGACGCTTTCGAAGACCGAGATGCGTACACAGCGGGCATTTCTCCCATTGCCATGTATATAGTCTATGAAATGCGTGCCGGCGCATATGTGCAGTGTGCATTAATGGCACGCTGCTGCAGGCAGAATGACGTAGGCAATCTTAAAAGTGGACGGACACAAAAGTAGGACCGTTCATCTTGTGCGTATAACTCGAAAAAAAAAACTAATGAAAGAGAGAGAGAGAGCGCGGGAAGAAAAAAAGATGGATCCGTAGTGAAAAGGCTCGCGTGCGCACGTGTGTGAGTTACTGCTCCCGTTTAGACAGAAACGCGCTCGGGCGCGGGCCCGTTTTGACGGCAAATGCACCGAGAAACGATGGCGCAGTTAAGAGTGCGGGACACGCGCGTAAAGGGCACACACGGCCACGCGTCATGTTTTGTGCCGGCGGACGTTTACGGGCGCGCGGCTATTGTGGCAGGCATCGACGCACGAGCCACTTTCGCATGTTCGCGGCCCGCCGTAAACGGGGCCGCTTTGTGGACCCCGAGTAGCGAGATGCATCCACTCGCGCAGCGGGGGCGGATGTGTCGACGACGACGAGCTGCGGAGACTTGCCGCCCAAATGGCGCGCTGCTACAATTCCGCATACGGCGTGTGTACTACGTGCACGTGTATAGTATAGCGACAACACGCAGAGCCTCGGCGCGCGTGCCTCTGCGCGAGCGAGGACCCGCGGCGAGTTGTGCTTAACGGGAAATAAAAGCGAGCATATACGTCAATCTCATTCGCAGGTTACGGCCGCGACCGCGGTTGCTGCAAAATTTACTGCCTCTCCCTCCTTTTTGCGCTACCGGGTCTGCGCGCGAACTGTTCATGCATCTCTCGAGACGCGGAGAACATCGTTCTGTCGTAACTATCTCTCCCCCTCTTTGGAAAAGTGATGGCCTCTCGACCGCCTATAGCTCCTCGCCCCCCCCCCCCCCCCTTTTGTTTTCTTACTTTGTACTGAGTGGGCATGCGTTGTAATTAAATTTGTTTTTTGTCAATCGCACGCTATGGCACATCACGTCTTCCGCCATTTGGTTCCGTTTCATTTTGTGCATCTTAACATTTCTTTTCGAGTAATTTCATTATAATCATGGCGTCTCAGCCCATATATACTAGTGAAATGAGCAGCAGGATGTATACGTGCTTCTAACCTCTCCACGTGATCGCCTAGCAAAACGTATCCACAAAGTGTGACCATGATGTGTGTTTGACTTGCGGTTTCATCGACCTATAGGCGTGGACTGCAGGTATATCTCTTTTGAATGGGCGAGCGCGCAATCTGCAGGACAGGCGACCTATATTGTTGCAGAACCGACGTAGAGCTATGTGGTAATGCTGGCGTGCGCATGTCCGAACTGCTCATGGCTAAACGCGCCGGCGTGAGCATTGGAGCTCTGCATTGCGTTTTTCTAGTTCCGACAAACAATTGTCACGATAAGCCATCGTCCAAACTTTGTACCTCTATCTGGCGAGGCAGGCGCAATAGCGCGCTGCCATCTACGGCCCGGTGAGCAATATATATATATATATATATATATATATATATATATATATATATATATATATATATATATATATATATGCGAATTCCGAAAAAACGAATTCGGAAGTACCCAGCAAGTTCTCGCAGCTACACATGATAGACATAAAAAAGCTGCGGTGCATCGATAACACAGTGGTGCTTACATCGACATTTGAAACTTTCTGAATCCCGACACCAACATCGCCAGCCATTTTGAGCAGCTCATCAGAGCTGCTCAAAATGCGTGCATTCTGAGGCTGGCGCTTTGATGCGCGTTCTGTTTCTACGGAACCGCGGCTAAAAGGACAGTAAGGAGCAACACTTACTTAGTTTACTTGTAGTTCGCTGTGGTAAATGTTTTGTTTTTCAGGGCGCCACTGGCGCTTATTTGGAGGGAAAACGTTGGTTATTAGCAGAGAAAGTCAAGGGCAATATCTCCCTTTTTGAATTTCTCGAACAGCTATAGGCCGATATTGTGTTAGTAAACGTCACGGATTCGTTAAGAAAAATCTCTCTCAAATCACTTGGTTGAGTCTTTTGTTCCTTGAGAACGCACTGTAAATTTTGTTTATCAATCCTCATTAACTAACTGGTCCTAGGGAGACACCTTCCACATCTCATGACCTGACGAGCAGCGAACGCGGGAAATTCGAGCCTGCCTTTGCGACTTTAGCGGCTTACCAGAATTCCGCTCACAGTAAGGGCTAACTTATCTACGAAAGCGTAATTTATGCCTTTTCGTTGAGTAGCCTTAGTACACATCTTATTTATTTATTTATTTATTTATTTATTTATTTATTTATTTATTTATTTATTTATTTATTTATTTATTTGTTTATTTATTTGTTTACATACCCTCATGTCCCGAGGGCATTACAGATAGGAGTGGTGAGTACATAAGAAGCCGTTGGCAATCTTGAAATTGATGGTGTCACAGATGGCAGCGATGGAGGCGGGAAGGTAGTTCCATGCAGTCGTCGGCAGTGCGTGATATGAATGAATAAATGTAAGAGTTGGAGTTGCATGGTGGTATCCCCATCTTCATTCGGTGATCGATGCCAGGTGAAATATAGGATGCGTGAAGCAATAACACATCTTTAAGAACAAGATTAGTGTAGTAAATCTTACGAAAGAGGCATAAGCGCATAAACTTACGACGTATTGCAAGGTCTGGCAAACCGAGCGTCAGTTTCATCGATGATACGCTTACGTGACGCGCATAATTTGATAAGAGGGAACGGGCGGCCCTGTTCTGAAGTGATTCTAGAATATTTGATAAATTAGCTTGACCAGGGTCCCAAATTGAGCAGGAATATTAGTTTAGAGAGCAGTTACGGGCTTGATACCGCGTTTGCTGAATGTCCGTTCGTCAGCGCTTTCAAAGACGCCCTCATCGCTATCGTGTCACAAGGCCAAATGGTTCGACCAAAGGCAGAGGCAATGAAGGGAAAAAAAGGGAAGTACAAGTGCTGGTTCATGGTAGAGAAGATGAATAAATAATTGTTTTTTTTCTTTCTTTCTTTCTTTTTTGGTATTAGCGCACATTTGTGAATGGGAAGGTGCAGCTAGAGGAACTATAAGGTTGTATGACGTGGCATCAACACGCCCCATTTATAGAGGGGTCGATCGAGGGAAGGTTATAGGCCGTACTCTGGCTCAAGGGAAGCTTTCGGCTGTCATGTTCCTCAAATTTTTTGGGGAAAATGCACGTTTCTGTATGTGTGTGTGTGCGTGCCCGTGTGTGTGATCGCTTCCTACTTCATATTACCTGGTGACGAGAAACGCCAAAGCTGTCTGACTGCCTCACGAGTTGCCAGCTAACTTAACTCACCCAACTGTCCAAATGGTTGATTTGATGGAGTTCGACTACTAAGCCCAAAGTCACGGGATTGAATCCCGCCGCCATAGTTGTTATGCCCTAATGAGTTGTAGTGCGCCTAGCAGACATTCTAAAGCCATAAACAGCAGCTTACTGATATCACTAAGAACAAAATATTCAGTCAATGCATTCTAGCAGCGATATTGTATTTAGCTGCAACTCTTGAGACGCTAAGGGCTCGCGCAATGAGCGATGAAGCCCTAAATCATGGGTTCTCAAAGTGGGTTCCGCGGAACCCGGGGGTTCCGCAGGCCCGTGCTCGGGGTTCCGCGAGCCACTGATAAATTTTCCGTGGTCCCGCGCTCGCCAAGTGGCGAAAACGGCGAACACGAGGTGCGCTTGATCCACAGAACCTCAATTACCTATGCCCGAGTGTCAAAAAGCACATCACAGTGCGTAACGGCAACGCGCGAACTGCGCAATAAATCCGCAAGCAGCTTGTAGCCACCCATTCTCCGAAAACGGGCAGCCATGTGCAGCGCGCCTAAGCTTTCGCACTTGAATCTCGGAGGCTCTAACTTACCACCGTGCGCATTTCTCCCGTTTGTAGATAGGGTAGGTGCCGATAGCGTGCGCACTGATGTTATACTTCGGAGGAATAAAAAAAACTGATGGGGCGCGGAGCACGACAAGTGCGCGCCGCAAAAGAGCTAAAACGGCGTTAGCGTCCAAAAACGAAGCGATGCAGTCCTCATTGGTATGGTCCTCAGCGGCAATCGTACGCTATACGTGACTGACAGCAACGCCGGAACTCTTCGTGCCTAATTGTGTCCTCAAAGCCTTTATTCTTGCGTTAATCGCCGCGCGTAACACAGCGTTGGCTGCTAGCCGCGTGCCTTCATAAGTGCGTAATCGCGATCTATGATCGCGTCGATAACCAGCACAGTTTCATCCGCAGCAGCGGTTGCGGAAAATAGTAGTTTCGTTTTGACGGTGCGCGCGTCGGCTGCGTGCCTTTCGCAGCGGCGTAGTCGCCATCCATGATCGCGTCGATAGCGACCGCGGTTTCGTGCGCACTTGTTGCAGCAAAGGGTAGTTTCGTTTTGACTTGGTGAGTGCGTCGGCTATGGCGTCGGCCGCCTGCCTTCTGAACCGCAAGGTCGCCGACCATGATCTCGTCGATAACGGCCGCGGTTTTCTCCGCAGCGGTTGCGGTAAGCAGTAGTTTCGCTTTGACTCAGTGCAAAGCTGTCGAAGATGAAGAGCACCGGCTACATCGCGATGGGCGGGCAATTTGTTGGCGACCAGCTCACTAGCGAAAAAATAATCGGGATGTGTGCGCGGTAGTGAAAAGCGTGTCTCAGATGACGCGCGCCGCGGCCGCGCTGCGAAAGATGTCGCGAGGCCTTCGCCGCTGCTAGCTCAAATAAGTCATGAGATGACGAGAACTTCAGCTTCCGCACTGCTCTTCTTCTTTCTAGGGTTTTACGTGCCAAAACCAGTTCTGACTGTGAGGTACGCCGTAGTGGAGGGCTCCGGATTAATTTTGACCACCTGCGGTTCTTTAACATGCACTACAACGCAAGCGCGTAGACGGGCAAAAGTTTTTGCATTTCGCCTCCATCGAAATGCGGCCGCCGCGGCCGGGATTCGATCCCGTGACCTCGTGCTCAGCCACGAAACGCCTTTGCTAACTGAGCCACCGCGGCGGGTGCCGCACTGCTCTTGTGCAAAATAGAAACAAGATTTGCTAATTCATTCAGTAAATAAAAGCCTGTTGACGTAGTAAGCATTCATTTATTGTTTTCTTGATACCTTGGGTAATTCGACATTCGGTTAATTAGGACATTTTAATTCGGTTAAATGGGGGGGGGGGGTTCCTTGGCGCTTCATGGAGCTTAGCAGGGTTCCCTGGAACGAACATGCTTGAGAACCCCTGCCCTAAATGATAAGCGTACGTTAAGAGGTACTTAAGGAGCCATTTATATAAATGCCAACAGGCAACGCGTTTTTCTCAACATGCAATATGACGAATTTGGTTAGGATTGTTGCATTTCAAAGAAAAACGAATACCGAGTGTGTGACGGAAATACTTACTTAAGCTATCCTTCTTTTAAGAAAATATGTGACCATAGAAAAACTTGAAAAAAAAAAACTTGCCGAAATCGCTGCACTTATATACTGGCAGTGGGCCATGCGCCGTCCCCGCCTTCGCAGAGGAAGGGGCAATAGGGGAACGCTGGAATGATGCGCGGCATCGGAGCCAGCGGTGGAAGAAAACGACGACGAACGTGCGAACAGTGGCAAGCGCGCCTCTGTGACCACGTGACGCATGCAATCAGGCACGCACTAGGCACACCCTTAGTAAGCCAGAACTATGGAGCAGCCATGGCTTCAGGGAAGCGTGCTCGCCTCGCACGCCAGAGACCAGGGTTCATCTCCACCCAGATTGAAACGTAACAAAGTTTCTGTTCGAAGAGCCACTCATCAATTTTGTTTACAGGAACCTTCCTGAGAAATGTGACGTCAATCCGAGCATTTGTTGACGTGGTTTTACTCTTTGCGACGTCGGCCATTTTTCGTCACGGCGCAGTTTCGCCAAGGGCACCGCCAACATAGACATGAGGTGTCCATGTAGGCTTTCGCCTTAATAGGCTGATGATGATGACATGCAATGTCATAGATCAGATAATGGGTGGCCTGTTTCATATGCAACCGATTTTGGCCCAGAAGCGGTGCGGTGGCCTTCGCGGAAGCAAACACCTCGCCCAGAACCTGATTTTCGACCGGCGCACGCCGCTGGGATCGAGATAGAAATGTGTCGAAAAATTCGCGAGCGGCGACAGCGGCGACCAATGGTGGAGAGTCCGTGAGCATTGACGGCAATGAGCACGTGACAGGGACGGTAGACGGTGGAGCTCGCGAGCTCGAGCTGGCGACGCTTTTCTAGGAGACGACAACGAATGACGAACGAACTGATGGTTGTATAGTTTCCTTACCTTCGCTTTTTTGAGTGTGTGTGATAAGACCCATATATGGAGACGGATGCAGGGGACGAAGCGGCAGTCCACGTTTCTCTTTCGTGGCACACGCAGCTGTCTTTCTTGTGTTTGACTGTTTAGGCGTGCGTGCTCAAGGTTTGGTTTTGCGCTTCTTCAGTTATAACTTACCCCAGATCTGCTAGTACCAAGAGGCTGCTGCCTTGCTGCTCGAATGCCTTGAGGAGAAAATGAAATGAGAGATTCGTTAAAATCCGGAAAAGCCTAGTAACAAGGCTTTTTGCATGTTTGTGGTCCGGGCGGGCATCCCGGGATGCCTGGCGGCATTTGACAGCGAGAGCCGCTGACAGACCCGTTTTGTAACCGTTTCACGCCAAATTTTTATACTATGCTCTCCGCCTACACTTCTAGTCGCCTATAGGTATGCATTGCATTAGAACAGGAACTGAAACCGAACTTTAGTAATAATGACTGTGTATTTTTACACAAGAAAGTGAACTCAGATCGCTCTTGGAAAACAAGGAAATGTGCATCTCACACGCGTTAAAGCATGAAGCTCCAGTACCGTTTACCCCGGAAACCCACTGCTCACGGGCGCTCTCCGCAAGCGGCACTCATCCCTAGCGGCGGGCGCCGCGTGAAGAGGGTAGTAAATGTGAAACGAAGCCGCGTCTGCGCGCCGCGGTGCCGCTCAGCGTCCGCGACTGCCGCCGCGCAGTCGCTTGCATGTGAAACGGGTTTGACAGAATTGGCGACAATAGAAGGGGAGGACGGCAGAGAACTGGGCATAGGACTCAGAACTCAAGACAAAAGTAACTGGGAGGCGTAGGGCGGTGCCTTCGTTTCTGCACTGTGCACGAAATAGGCTGATGACTACGATGACACATTTCCTGTGGCCCTCGTCGGTCCCTGGCATCTCTCATTGCGGCCCCGCAACCGTCGGAGAGATGTGAAAGCGTGGTATACAGAAACGGCGGCCCAGTCGTGTCAATGGCGGCATCGATGCGCCGTCTGGGTTGCCGGCGCACAAAAGGGGCCCCCGCGAAGCAGAGCGGCGGCCCGCGGTTCGCTTGCGGCTAGGCCCGACAGACGCAGTTCGCGCACTGAATGCGGTCGCGGTTTATACGCACCGGGGCTCGAAATGCCTTTTGCGCGGGCCGTTTTAGAGGTGTGCCGACGCAATGCGGGGCCGAAACCTCGCTCGCTTCCCGACTGCTGTGATTTTGTGGATTCAGCTGAGTGATCGATTTGCATGCGACAGATGGTGTCTCTCTTTTTTTGAATTATAAGCAAATGGTGTATGTTATAGTGCAAAATGTTATTTCCTTCCGGCTCGCTATAAACGGTTCGCTGATGAATGCTCTGCCACAACAACGCGCACATCGCTATTCGCTGACGGCTGATAATTGGTCACATGCGTGAGCGCTCGTTCAATTTCACCAAGGCGTGGTAAGTGAAGCGATGCCCTGGAAACACGGCCCTTCCGAGTGGCTGTATGCAGCCGATGGTCAGCTTACTACGAATGTATACGTCAAGTGTTAAACAAGTTTCATTAAAGAGCTCTCATGAAACTTGATCTATGAAAGGGTTCTCATGAACCGTCATCCATGTTGCACATTTTCGGCACGGCTCGATTTGACCATGTTGACTGTCCCAGTGCTTCATGGTGTCGATTAATTGGGCCTCGTTGTGCGTTCTCCTAACCTCCTCGGTAACTCAGAAGGTAGAGCGACGAATCAGGAAGAAGTTTTCTACAGCTGCGAAGCTTCCTAGGAAACCTGTATATATTCCTGTATATGGGCTTCCTTTGTTGCTTCGTGCGATATACTATCTGATGGATATTTTTTTCCCTTTCATGAAACGTCCTCCACCTTGCCGGTTCCCGCAGAACTGTTTTTCTGGTTTTCACAGAAGCTAATAAATACGCGAGATTGAAGGGCAGGTGACCTTGATGCACGCCAGCTTGCTGTGACGTCATCCATTTTGCCAGCGCCCGCTCGGGTCTACGCTAGTTGATCAGCAGACATGGACTATATTGAAAATGACCCAAAGGCTTCACGCACTTTCAGGAACCTTTAGATGCGCGATTGATCGTTTAACCTTCCGATTATTCGATTAAACCTTTATTTGCGACATTTTTTTTTATCGCGAGTAATCGCTTCAGCTCACAGGACCAAAATCAGGCAAGCGCCGCCATTGACGGCCCCGCTTCTGTTTCTCAATAACAACGAAGGGAACGAGTTCCGACTGCGCATGCGTGCTGCATTTGCGGCACAATCTGTCGAACTGTTCAGTTTTCTTGTACCTCCTTGTGTGCACACGTGTGTGCGGAATTTCTCCTTGGCCAGAAAAAGGGGGAGATAACCAGAGGCATCTTACTCCCCTTCGATGCATGAACGAGAGGGGAAGCGTGGCTCAAAACGAAAACAAACGCCGCCCTTCTGACGTTTTGAGCTATAGAGTTTAAGAGTTGCTGAATTAAACCCCCCCCCCCCCCCAAAAAAAAAAAAAAAAAGCCAGCCTGAACTCATTTAAAAATTAAATACTGGGGATTTGCTCACCATAAGTGAGACCTGATTATGGGTCACGCTGCAGTGTAAGACTCTGGAATAATTTTGATCGCCTGTGGATCTTTAGCGGGCGCCCAATTCATGGCACACAGTCGTTCTTGCATTTCTCTCCCACAGAAATGCGGCTTCCGCGGTCGGTATTTGATAATGATTGACGATTAGTGGATTTTATTGGCGCAATGGCCAGATATGGCCAAAGAGCGCCGGCATTTGAACCCGCTACCTTGAGCTTGGCAATACAACGTCATAGCGGCCGATGAACTCATCGCGACGCTTGTAAACTTTCTGTGTGCCTGTGTTGTTGCAAATTTCCAGCAAGGCGCAAGCATGGATGCGTAGGCATAAAAAAGGGGAAATCTCGCAGGAAAGTTTTCATTCGACATTCGAGGGGTAAAGTTAGTAATTCTAGGTAAGTTTACCGCCTTGTATGCAAAAGGGCATTTTGGTATACGGTGGGGGCGTCGCTACGTTTGACTATCCTATGTGAGTCAAGCATCCAGGTTTTCCGAAACGGCAAGGGTCACTTGAGAAAAAATCAGGCAACCGCGGGCATTTACTGCAGTCAGTTTCAGGACAGAAAGAAACCCTAGCTAAGACCACCGGCTTTGATTTTTTTTCGCTTATGTACATAAATTCACGAAACCGAATATTATCTCATTAATCGAATAATTAATTAATGAAGAGGTGGCGAATATGCGGGTTAAAATATTTAATCGACGCCCAGCCCTGCCTTTCATCAGACAATTAAAATGCAAAAGAAAAAGAAAACGTCGTGGTTTTGGAGCACATCTCAAAACTTAGAACTTTGACTTTCGACTTTTCTTCTAATAATCAACCTCTTACCCCGAAATTAATGAAAATAGATTTTAAATGCCCTAACACTCGAAACTCACTTGGTGTTTCTCTTAAGTGTCCCTTGGACAAATCATCCGGCTTTATCAAGCCGGGCATTCTAACCAATTGGCTTAACTATTCCGGTGGCACTGGAGTTATCTCAGTGGTTTCCAGGTTTGCGGGGCGTTCTTGTCGAGATCACGCGAGGCTATCCGAACTTACTCAGGACTCGGGGGCTTTTGATCGATGTTCGCATGGCATTGAGCTAAGGGAATCAAATGGGGAGTCCTGTGACACATGTCAATACCAAGCCACGAACTCTGGTAGGTATTGGGACACCTTTGGGGACCAGGCACTCCCTCCAGCCTATGCAGAGGAAGACGTAACTGCTCCGTGCGAACGAGGCAGCGCCACTTGCGCGCTCTGTTCGCAGTGGCGCGGACGACGCGCGAACACAGCCAGCTGTCGCGCGAGCTGGCTTGCGTCGCCGAAAGCCAAGGTCGCGACATCTCGTGGAAGCACACCAAACTAGCCGTAAACGATCGTGCGTCGTCTCGTGAACCGCAAGAGCGTCGTAAACGCAGTCTTCTCGCTTCAACTAAACCGTCTTTTCTGCACTACTGGCCTGTCGCCGCGTTGAAGGGTGGAATGCCCGGCCGAAATGCTCGCGCATTCCAAGCTCCGAGTGAGTATCGGTAGTCGCTGTTTGCCGCCGCAGCGTTTATGAAAAACGCGAGCGGTTCCTGTAAATGTAGGTAAAGGCCGCGTTGACACTTGTTGCGATTGATGCAGCGACTATGTGTCAAGCCGCAGTTTTCGACAAGTCAGCCTTTCACGACGCACAAACTATTTTCGAAATATGCCTGTCGGCACGTTTAGTAACATTGCTTGCCAGTTTAGGAATTAAATGGCGTGCTTAGTGCCTAAACGTGCAAACAAATGTCACGAAAACGTGTTGGTATGCGCATTTCTAGATAGTCTAAGTGGGAAGCTTGAAATGTTAGCGTGGCTACCAGGACGGCATGCTGCTGCAGGCGTTGAGTGTGAAAAATATTGCATGCGCGCAGAGTGCTCGTGTAGTTTTTCGGTCGTAGAATCAGACATTTTAACAAGCATGATGATTTATATTGCGCCAAAAGCAATTTCTTTTAACAAACATAAACAATTATTTTTATACTATATTTCTCGATTATAAGCCGGACTTGAATCTGAGGCGATAACTTGAAATCGGGTGATCCGTACAGAAGAAAAATGCCTCATAATCAAATCGTGGTCTTGGCACGTAAAACCCCAGAATTTAATTCAAGAATTATGACGTTTTACATGCCGAAACCATGACCTGATTATGAAGCACGCCGTAGTGAGGGACTCCGGAACAATTTGGGCCACCTAGGGTTCTTTAACGTGCACCTAAACCTAAGTACACGGGTGTTTTCGCATTTCGCCCCCATCGAAATGCATCCGCCGTGGCCGGGATTCAATCCCGCGACCTCGTGCTTAGCAGCCCAACACTATAGCCCCTAAGCAACCACGGCGGGTGGAATTCAATTCAAACAGAGAAAGAAAGCAGAAAATATCTCCATCTGAAAGCCGATAGGGATCAGCTGTGCTTTTTCATGCGCCATTTGTTCTATATGTCCTTCACATGCATGGTTGCGTGACATTTGCAAAGAAAGAAAGAAAGAAAGAAAGAAAGAAAGAAAGAAAGAAAGAAAAAGCAAGCAAAGACAATGCTCATTGTTGTGATATATACATCGACAACACTTTTCTCCTGACACTATGTATACAGTGCTCAGAGATTGAAACGCGATACTCGGAGTACGTGACTGCTTCACTTTTTGCGCCACCGGTGGCGCTGGTGGTACCGAGCTGATACATTTTTGTATCACATGAAAGCGAGAGCCTTTGTGCAAAGCAGTGTGTCTCCACTGGATCTCTCGGCGATCACCCAGCGCTCACGGATGGCGCAAAAAGCACAGGCCGCTATGTGGTCCGAGCATCGCGTTTCAGTTGCTGAGCACTGTGCTTCCCTCATATCCGCCCATTGCGTTCGAAGCGCCAAACGTTTAGGAAACTTGCGTAGCGAGCTTGGCAGGAAAGTCTTTCCTCGCGCCCGCTGCAGTCCATTTATCCAGTAACCTCTCAAATCAAGTCATGGTAGGTGAGGCCGGTCTGGTTAAGCGTGCGCTCTTTCTCAGTCCGCCAGTTGGTGCCGTGTCCCCGCTGGCAGCACGCCCTAAGCAATTGACAATTACAGCGTCAGGTGCATACCATGAATCATATGACGCGTATTCTACACATGTGCTTAACTTAAACGGCTGCTGGAACAGCATCTTCAAATCTAGGTCGACTCCCGAGTTTCATCTTCGGCATCTAGTGACGAAGATTTGATTCGCCTTAGGTTTGAATACAAGCAGCTTTCAATCATATCAGTGTGTTTTCCCAGAAACATCTGCAAGGAGAGTACGCATGCAGTCACTGACGTCGTCGTCGTCATTGGAGGAGTGGTCCTCGCTGCAGGCGGACCTTCCAAAAGCTGTCGGCCAAAAACTGCTCCGACCGAGCGCCAGATATCGAGTGAAGTGCAGAGTATGATATCTGTCATAATGCACGCAGGAAACTATCGGTCAGGACGGGCTTGAACTGGGATGCAGGAGGCTGCTCGCCATCCATCGCTTTGCTAGCCCGCCTACAGGACTCACTCCATCCAGCTTAGGGATGGTCGATTAACTTTTTTATTCGATTAACGATTAATAATTTCACCCTTTAATTCATTAATCGCTTTCGATGCAGGATTTCTCATCGATCAATTGATTAATCGAAATTTTTGCCGGGTACTTTTAAAAAGGTTCAAACGCAGTTATCTACTTTTGCAGGACCCTATTTTAATGTTGGAGACGTGCCATGGAACCAAGTTTGAAACACAAGTGCATGAAAGTTTGATAAAAGTAGTATTCAACTTGTTAAAGACTAAATATAGTTCGCACTAGTGGCTTTTGAACAGATAAACAAGATATGTTGCAAAAAGCCACGTAATGCAGAATTAAATAAGATACGTTGCACTACTGAATCCCTATACAGTACCGGTAAACAAGAAATAAGGAAAATGGCAAAAGTGAAAGGTGAAATCAAACTGAAATATGCAAGAAACTGCAATATGCACAGGGGAAAAGAAAATAACTGCTTTAGGATTTTAAACCACATGCTCTTTTCCACAGAGCAAAGGAATGTCAACAAAGGATGTTTGGTTGAAACCGACACCTTCTTTGAATGGCCACAAAACCAGCATGTGAGAATAGACGCTCGGACGCTATATAGATTTGCTGGATCGACATCAACTCGATCGCCATGTCATATACATACTCCAAAGCGACGCGCATGCTGTCCCACGCCTTTAGGGGACTGGCAGTGGCACGACGATCAACAACTGCGTTGCTACAGTATACGCCTTCAATTGCGAGGGCATTTCAAGCCTCTGGCTTCGGGTGATGTGGTGGCGTGTGAGGTGTGGGGGAAGAGAGGGGAAGCACTCGGCTCGGCATCACTCGGGACTCGGAATGACAGTCGACATTCACTCTACCACAGCCACACAGTCACTGCTCGTGCGCCCCCATTACAGTACGAATTCAAAATTTTCGCGCCATTCCTGTCAAACTCGAAAACGATTAATCGAACTTGTCTAATCGATTAAGCGAATTATGTGAAAGGTGGACATCGATGAAGATTAATCGTTTTGCGGGATACATTTCATGGATTAATCGATTAATCATTCATCGATGTTACCAACCCTAAACCAGCTATGTGCATCGTGGAGTAACTTGAGGAACCAAAACCCTTGGGTCTTAAATATCCGGTGTCCGCGCAGGAAAAAAAATGCCTCTTAGACTTGCGTGCGGGGCAAGTATGCGCTTGAGTCCATCCAATAAGACTTTATGTTGGGTCATTTCACGCGAAACGTCCCAGGCCCAAAAAGCGACCATTTTCTTGGGAAAAAAAAGCGCTAGATCGCTATTGTGTGAATAAGGTTTCACCAAAGTATTTTCGTGGAAAAAAAGTTTTAATCACGTGAGCGCTCTTTGAATTTTCCGCAGAGAAATAGTAGTTGGTTGGAGGTAAATTTTTTGTTATTCAAGTCTGAAACTAGGTGCAATAACAAGTTTTATTTTAGAGCATTCTAGGTGCATCCTTCTTTCATATAATGTGATAACTGACTGCATTTTGAAAATTTTGCGCGTTTATTTGGTTCACTAAAAAGGCGAGAAATGCTGCGTTTTCATAATTTTTTTCCCATAAACTGCACAAAACTGCACTCGCCCTGGGGGAGCGTGTGGAGTATAGGGAGGGCAGGGGACCGTTCTACTCCGGACGGCCTCGGTGGCCGCGCGCTGTATCTCGAAAGCGATCTGCGTCGGGGACAGAGTCCGCCCTGCGCTGTGTTTTCGCGGCCTAGTTCGCGTTGATGCGAGTGCCAGCACGAAGGTCAATTCGCTCGCTGCTGCAGCCACGCTTCCTCACTCCAGCGTTTTGACAGCGAGTTTCCGCGGTCGCCGAGTGCGAAGTGCACATGTTTGCTTGTGCACGCGTGACACCATGCTTGTTAATTTACTTAGTATGCCATGTTTACAAGTTTATACGGCGGATAAAACTACTATACTTACGTCCTATAGCTGTCCACTAATTTGCTAAGGCAATCAATGCTTCGACTTTTGGGCGAAACTGCGACTTTTTTTAACAACATGCTCATCTACGCATTGAAGCACAAAAGTAACCGGAACGCCCACCTATTTCGTCCCACACTTCACGAAATGTCTCAAAATTGGTGTCATCCTGGAAATTAATTTCAAGTGGATGCGTCTTTCAAACTCGGCGGCTACAATTCGTAAATTGCAATATGCGCAAGTAATTGCAAGTAACTAATTAGGAAGGTAATTAGCAGTTGCTTGTTAATTAGTTCAATATGCGTTTCGATCTCTCGTGCAAGTATTGTCCGCCTCTGAACAATCCAGCTCAAGGACTAGAATTATTATATCTGCTACAGGCGATTTTTACAAATTCCACAGATCTTAAAAATGATCATCCCATATACTAGCCGCCGTCTGCTGGGCGGCAGACGACAACGCGCAGCCGACAACGACCAGACGACGAGGGGAGCGGCGGCACGTACGCAGTGCCTACTGGTGATATTGGTTGTTAACTTCAATAAAAATTTTCTCGCTTCAAACTAAATTTACTCGAATAAAAATTTGTAAATCACAAGCTAAGAGGTCGGTGCGTATATTGAGTTATCTGACACATTTTTATCTGGAGGGCCTGAAAGGCTTCAATGTAGCCTGAATCCCGCAAAAATCCATTTTTTGCCACGTTTTTCTCAAGAAATATGTGCCGTAATCATTTCAAATTAATTTAGCGTACACTATAGCAACAGGCGAAAAGGGAGAAAAAATATGTAGTTTAAATATTTGAGCAGTTTAGGGAAAAAATTTCTGAAAACGCAAAATTTCTTGCTTTTTTACTGAGCCAAATAAACGTGGAAAATTCTAAAATGCATTCAGTTATCACATTATATGAAAGAAGGAAGCCCCTAGAATGCACTAATATAAAATTTGTTATTGTGCCTTGTTTCAGACTTGAATAAAAAAAATTTACCTCCAACCCACTATTGCTTCTTTGCGGAAACATCAAAGAGCGCTCACGTGATCAAACATTTTTTTTTTCGACGAAAATACTTTGGTGAAACCTTAACCACACTATAGCCATCTAGCCCAATTTTTTTTTTCAAGATAATGAACGACGGTTGCTTTTTGGGTCTGGGATGTTTCGCGTTCCATGTCAACTTCGGGACACTCTAAAAATGACGGTCAATATATTGCCAATATCTCGACAGCACACACACAAAGGTGGCGCGTCCTGTCTTGCACGACCACGCTCCACTGGCACCGTTCGGATGCGACAGAGGAGGACGGCTTCAGTTCTGCCAAGTCAAATATGTCACGCACGCCGCAGCGTCGGAGATGTCCACGACGCTGGTGAAACTTAAGTTAAAGGGCCGGAAATTTTTCGTGTGGCAGATAGCAAATAGTAGAGTCTATTCATTAGACGCCACTTGTGCGGAGATTGATAATTTAGTGCTTAGTTCAGCTAAACTTGCCTTCACGACACGGGCGTCAGGTTGACATCGTTTAGGGAAAGTATATGCAACCATGCACACCCTAACTCGCCTCGCTCTACTGCACGCAACTGCAGCGACGCTAAGCTTTGCCGAGATGTCAGACGGCGCACAAGAAGAGGCCCTTGGCTTTTGTGTAGAGCTTCCTTCAATAAACGACCACGATGACAAGGAGGGGTTACCCGGGCGTAGACAGCGCTGCACTCAAGTTGCCCTTCACGTTCTTACAGGACCATTCATTTCGAAAAGGCAAGGCAAGAAGAAAGCGCCCGTGTGCGTTGGAATGGACGTCGCTCGGGAACATATCAACCCGACATGTATATTCCCGAACACCCCTTGGCTTTCTTTTGCACATATATATGTATATACTAGTGCTGCGGTCGAGGGCTCCCGCGAACTCTACCCCTGTAGATCACAGCGGCCATCAGGTTATCTATACACTCTCCCCGTGTCCGTCGGTTCTCCCCACCCATACGACTGTGCTTACGCGAGTTTGCTTTTCGCTTTCCGTTTTCACTGACTTCCGGAGCGGGCCAGAACTTCGTCGCTGGCTTTGAATTTCCCCGTCAGTTCTCGACGACTCGCGTGCATGAGGAGCACCAAACCGCAGTGCGAGTCCAGCTTCGCACAAGAGCCGACCTCCCGTTTTTATTGCCCCTTCTTCGAGAGCAAAGCGGGTAAAAAAAAAAAAAAGAAAAGAAAAAAAAAAGGGGTTTGTGCGGTGGTCGGACTCGACGTCTCTCGATGAACTCCCCCTCGCGAAGTTGTCGGTGCGAAGCGGCGTCCGTTTTGAATACTCGCACGTTGACCGCAGCCAAGGCGGAAGGCGCCTGCTTCGCTGGTTTACTCACTCTTTTGAGTTTCCGCGCTCGGTTGTAACTACGCAGTACAATCGGGGGCAAGCGTACACGATCCTACATGGGACGCAGGACGAAATAAAACGATCCGTGGCATGTGCACATAAAAGTACGAGCGGTATGTACGCCCGCGAGAACCGTGTTAAGAAATAATAATCCGACGTGTCTGTCCACTGCAGGAGTGACGGTGGGTGTCAGGCCGAGCATGCTCACTTCCGACAGCCGCTCTGTCCCGTCAAAGGTGAAATAGGTACCTGCAATGGAGAGCAGCATTGGCTCGGTCATTTCGTTACTCTCCCTGTCCAGCTGTGTGGGAGTATCTGTGAGCATGTGCGTGCGTGCGCGTGTGTGAGTGAGGTCGACGGAGGAGCGTGATCTTTTCCTGTTTGTAACCCTAAAGAAGCGATATAACTAGACATCTGGTAAAATTCGACATTCCATATTTATGACCGGAGTGGTCCATTACACGGGCGAAATCAGGTCGCTCGCGTCGTGTTTGGGAGCATCCATACGGCGGCGTACAAGCTGAAAGCCGGGTCGTGCATCATATTTCATTTTTTTTTCGCGGGCTTTGTTTAGAACGTGGAGAAAAGAGCCGCAGAATACATAGTACGCCGCGAACAATCGAAATTGATGTTTTTTTAATTTGTTATGAAACACAGTGTTGACATATTTGCCGAAAGTATAGTAATTAACATCTTAGTTAATAAATCAATTCAGACTAACTAATTACGAAGGATGCAAACAACACTGTACGCTACTTCAGGTTCCTGCTAACAACACGTAGTTATGCATCCGCATAAAAGACTTCGCTTTCTTTGAAAACTTGGTGCATGCTAGCTGGGACATTCCTTATAAAAAGACATCTAAGAGTAAAGACAGCTGTTACAAATGCTTCGTAAGCGTTTGCTGGACCTTAATGCCCACGTCACACACACTAAGCCCGTCAACAAGGCGCCTACGCAATTTCGGTTTGAAAGCTTTGATGTTCTGCAGCTGCTGCGACTGAACAAAGCACCACTTTCGAAGGCCAGCGGATGGTTCATTTCGAATATAACAAAGGAAGGTGCACGTGTGGTTTCTGGCTGGGGACTTATTAGGGGGAAGGGCACTTCGCGAAGAAGGGATATCAATCAGCTTAAGGAGACAGGACAGTATGAATATACCTCAAAAGTGGGGAGCGCGAACTATATCAAAGTGACACGAGAGAGAGCGAAATAAACGCTTATTTTTGAACTAGATATACAGAAAAAGAAATCTCTCTTCGCCCTCTGGTGGCCGGCTTCCTCATTCCAGGAATCCGTGAGCTATCGCTGCCACCCTAGCCCGGTCCACCACCTTTCGCTAAAGTCATCTAGCCCTGGTCAAGACAGCACGACCTCTCACAGTACTTCATTGTCCTCTTATGTCTTCCCTTCAGCTGTTTCTTCATCTTCCGGCTTCGGGTTTTGCGGGGGTATCGCGGGTTCCAGCACTCCATTACCATGTGGCGCAGGGCATCCGGTACTCCGCAAAACTTGCAGAGGTACGGGGATTGCGTTGGAGACATGCTGTGCAATAGGATACCGTTAACATGGGAGTTCGTTTGCAGTCATCTCAGCATAACTGTGTTGAGTTTCAGGTGAGGCAGTGGGTACATTATTCGTTCGAGTATATGGTGCTGTTGAATATTGGTGTATTTCTTCGGGATGTCTTTCAGCCTCGTCACGTTTCTGGCAGGAAAGCCCGGCTTGTATGCTCTCGGGCTGCGGCGTCGGCCGCTTCGTTCCCCGGCAGGGATTCGTGTCCCGGAGTCCAGACGATGTATGTCTCTGGAAGATATTCTCCTCTTCGGTTAGAATTTTCGGCAAGGATGCTCAGGGATTTCTTCGAGATTTGTTCATTTATAATTGCGACACGCCGCGTTCCATTCACTGATTATCACGGCTGAGTCAGTGCAAGGGGAAATGGCGAGCGCGATTGCCACTTCTTCCGCTGTGTCGGGGTTCCTCGCAGTTACCGTGGTGGCAGCTTGTTCCTTGCCCTGGGCGTCTGCGGCACTCAGGGCGAAGGCCGATCGAGTGTTTCGGATATTTTGCCTCATCCGTGCAGCGGGTTTTTGCTCTTTGTGGTGGATGGGATACTTATTTCGGGGAATGGGCGCCACCTTAATGGATTCCCGTAAGCGATTTGGGATTCGCTGTTTTGCTTCAATTTCTTCTACCGGCGGCCTGTAACCAAGACGGTGCAGTAGGGTTTGGTCCGTTTGGGTCAGTTTCAGGTGTTGGATTTGATTTGCTTTGTGGGCGTCTTGTAGTTATTCCCACGTATTATGGAGTCCCAGTTTATTTAGGCAGGCCATCGAAGCTTTCTCAGAAACTCTAATGACGAGCTTGGTTGCTTTTCGTATGTGAGCGCTCTTTCCGTCTACTTCGTTTTTCATTTTATTTTTCGTCTGAGTTCGTCCTTTTGTTTGCGCAACTCTTCCTAACATAGAGAGTGTTTAGTTTCTCCATTTCAGTCTTTTTTTTTTTTTTTTTGAGGTCGAGATAGGCATCACCATACGTTATTCGACTGGTTACCAGTGCCTGCACGATTCAGAGCGTGTCTTGCTCTTTGAGGCTGTAGCGCCTATTGTCGACCCGTTTGATGAGGTTCATCACTTGCATGAGTGAGACCTGCAATTTGGGAAGCGTTGCGGCACCCAACCCGTCTTCACGAGGCCGAGAACAATTACCGACTACACGTTCGGTATGTCTGCCCCATTTAGGGTGATATTGGGGTCGGGTTGTTCGTGCGCTGGTGATCTGCTCCGTGTTCTGACTTTAAGAACCAGCAACTCGAACTTTTTAGAAGCGCACTGCAAGCCGCGCGCTCAGAGGTAGCTTTTGGTTCGATCGACTGCTTCTCGCAGTGAGTGTTGCTGCTTGCCAGTCGTATACGTTCTCGACCAAAGGGTGATGTCATCCGCGTATATGGCATGTTCTAAGCCATTTATAGCGCGGAGTTCTCCGGGTAGCCGCAACACGGCAATTTTGACAAGCAGGGACGAGATGAGCCAGCTTTAGGGGCTCCCCTTGTTCGGTGGCTCAAATTTCTCTGCCCGAAAATTGCGCACTCCTATGGTAGCTGTTTGTTTTCTGCCAAGCATACAGCATGCCACTTGTAATGAGAAACGATGAGAAATTAATAGATACGCACATGGCACACCACAAGCATACACTCAAAACACGGCACAAAGAAGTAATAATAACGTATCTCGCTGGGACCAGTTCTCGCAACATGGTTAAATATACCTTCATAACGCGAGACGCACAGGCGGCAATGTGGTCTATGATCCGAGTACGTGTCCCTCAAGACGATGATCCCTGGAGCACACTGAGTGCAGACAGTATAGCGTTTCGTCGGAGTGTGAATAGGCTGCAGGAGGGAGACAGAAGTGATGAAGAAAAGGCGCAGAGGTTAATCAGGCTGAGCCCGGTTGGCTACCCTACACTAGGAAGAGGGAAAGGGGGCTGAAAGATGAGATCAGTAGTTTGACAATCACGCAATGAAGCGTTCATCGTTCAGTTCATCACAAGAGGTCATACAGGCTGGCTCATCTCAAGAAAAGCAGCAGCGCCTTTGAGGCTTTGCACGTCGCACAAGCACGAAGCCACGGTCACAAGATCTCTTCTGAAAAGACCTGTCATCCAACTGCCGTGAAGCTGTCCGCAGGGCGAGCCTCTGATTTTCGTATGATGGGCACTGGCAGAGTTGGGCAGTATCGAAGATGCATGTATTTGAGATCTTAAGATACTCTTTGGGTATCTTGTATCTTTATCGTGATACATTCGGCAGGACGTGTATCAGTATCTGTATTTTCGATACATGACACCAAATTGTCGTGTAATCTTGACATACAAGATGCACTTATGGCAATATCCACGAGGACACCCAAAGTTGCTGAAGCAAGAAATGTATGGCAGTAAAGCTTATTCCCATAGGTACGTGAGCAGATTAGGCCGATGCTGGCACGTACTCAGTCGCCAATATTTTCGCAGGCTATGCGCCCACTTTAGCTTCACCTGTACTCGCCGGCACTCGCTCACGTTCTTATACTCATCCCCCCTCGTATGCACTCACCCGCCTAGTCATAGTCACGCTGATCGGCATCTGATCACGAGCACCGGTACTCGCCGATAGTCGCTCACTCTAAGTCGCCTTCTGACTGGCACTCACTCCTGCTCACACTCATGCCCAGTCAAAGTTATCAGTACTCACTACCGTTCTTGCTCACAACCACAGACGCAATTCAACGCTCGCGAACGCTCTGTATCTCACGTCTCTGAAATGCGTGTGGGGCGAGCCAGTTTACTCGTTGTTGAGTATGTGCACCGATGATTCATAACTGAACACGATGGAGAGAATTGGATGTTGTGTGGCACTAGTATTAACAATTAATAGAATTTTACGGCATAATATATTCACTAGGCAGAATGTGTGAATGGCAGACTGGAAGTCAAGCCAGTACACTGCATATATACCATTTTGCTAGAAACTTTGTGCGTGGTACCATTTTCGAGAAATACGTTCTGAACAAATGTCGTGAACTGTATTGCTCTTCCAGCATACAATTCTACATACATTTTGCAGAGTACCGACATACAGGGTGTTTCAGCGAACACTTTCAAAAATTTTTAAAGGTTGTCTGTGTCAGATAGCACAATTCTAGTTCATGCCTACCATGGTCTACCCGAAGAGGCGGACATTATTTGCACAAAAAACTGAAATGCATATTCAAGTATAATTAACAAAATTAACCAATTAAGCTTTTAGCTAATAACCTTATGACCCATGTTGCAATTTACAAACTCTAGCCGTGCAGTTCGCAAGGCGGATCCACTTGGAACGAATTCTCAGGATGGCACCAGTTTCGAGATAGTAGACCTGTTTTACCAGACCGTTGCTTACGCTCCGCTCCGCTAACAATTCACGCACAGAGCTGACTGCATGAACTGCGCTGATTTGGCTTGTTTGACAAGCGCGTTTTCCCGAGACGCCAGCCACGCGCTCTCAGCGTGGCTGTAAAACGACAAAGCAACCAAAACAGCGCACCCTAATGCTCCGCTGAAATGGCTTCGTAGCGGAGCGTGGGCAGCGTTCTTCGTTCCTCTGCCGGTATGAGCGTGTGCGCACGCGCATTAGCGTTCTCGCTAGCGTTCCGTTGAGCTGCTGTGCGCGAATCGTTAGGACACGACGGTCTGAGCGGAGCGCACCGCGAACGCTCTGCTAAAACTGTCTATTAATTCCCGAACTTTGCGGAGAAATGCATTGGCGCTCCAATAATTTTCTCAAGAGAACGTCGTTATATGTAGTATAGTACAAAAGTAGCTGGACCGCCAATGCGATCGTTTTGGTGATCGTTTTGGCGCCCAAGCGCCCCGGATAGATGACATGGGAGAGCTATCCGAGTGCCCGGGCATTACGTCGTCAGCTCGCAGGCGCCTCGCTCCCGCGCCACGACCGCGGTCGCGAACCATCCGCCGATGCAGTGCCAGCGCGCCGCCAACCGGCGACGTGCCGACAGGCTGGCACAGTGGGGACGCGGGCCGTCGTCGTGACCACCCACGAGTGTCGGGGCGGCCTCAGCGGGCGGTCCGTGCGCGCCCCACAGCGGTCGCCAGAGGCGGCGCTTCCGCCTCGTCAACCCGGCGGAGGATGACACCACGGGGAAAACGCTTCCATGTCCCGGGAGCACGCCTCGCGCGAATTCGTACCTTCCTCGCCGAGGCCCTCTGTGGGCCGTTTCGGCGGGAAGCTCTCTTACTGCAACTATATAGAATCGACTGGAAAGGTAAACGCCGAAAGTGCAACTTTTAAACACGGCCACATCTACCTGAGGAACCAGTTGAGCATGGAGGAAGGGAAAGGATCAGGAGGCTTTGTCCCGTGACACCTTTGAAGCCTAGTCGTAAATAAATTCCGGCCGAACCCACATTGACGGTCAACGATTATGCGATTAGCATTGAAACAATGTAGCAACACACATTTACGGCTGAAGACACCTTTATTTAGAATGCGTAGTGGCCATTCTGAAATTACCATTGTTTCCGCTATACATGCGACATACACTGTCTCCGGGATCGGGCCTCTTTTCAGCGACACGTACTCGCTCGCCAGCGTCGGTCATGACAGTGACGAAATGACGACTATGTGTATCACGACAACGCAGCGACGACGATGCAATGACGAAGAAATAATGGCGTCGATAGAACGACGACGGCGTGACGACCATTCAAGGACGCTTCTGAAATGATGACGATGGTACGATGACAGCGAGAAGACGACGGTATGACGAGAGTGGGATGACGACCATGGAATGACCATACGACGGCGTTATGTCCACGAGCAGATAACTAGTGGCCCAAGCTATAGGCAGCTTGGATCACGGGTTGGTGTAAGAGGCTAGATAGGTTGACTCAAAGTGGCTAAAGTTAGCAAATAATGCTGATCGCTTTAAAAATATAACGCAAAGGCTCGTGGGGAGTAGGCGTTCGCCACGCGACAGACAAGCGGTAATTTCTAGCCATCCAGCGCGTTTGTGGAAGAGTAGAGCGGGTGCCAAAAGCCGGTCATGACGAGAGCGTCACTAAGATCTACCACGGAACAAGCAACGCCTTGAAAAGTGCGGCAACCTTGGAGGGCCTACTTCCCGAGAGCCAACGCACAGATAGGCCCCAAAGTGAAAGAGGGGCGGAGTCAGAGGCCGTGGCAGCCGGACGTCATGCTTCTTGTATTTTTCCGTCCCCCATGGAAGAAAAATTGCAGCGCGTTTAAACATGCATTGTACAGAGGGCTCGCGGAGGGAGTGATAAGGGTGAGAGTTAAGTAACGTGCGCTGTGCGATATTACCAAGGTCGCACTTACTGCTCGCCGAAACCATTGCCTGGTGTTCGAGTCGTCGGTTCCGGGTTTCAGCGAAGTCCTACGAATATACTTTAGCTGGAAACTCAGTTTCGACTCCGCAAAGTTGAACAGGGGCCCGCTATATCTTTTTTTCTTGTTTGTCTTGTTTTTCACCCTTCTTTTTTTTTTTCTTGTTGACTAGCGCGAAGGCAATCATTGCGTTTCACTGAGTGTAGACGATTTCTGGACTCCGAATCTTGGTACTCCGGAGAATTCTGGTCCTGCGTCCTTGAAGTCGACAACCTTGGTATCGCGTGCTTTTGTTTTGACGTAACAACTTGTTCCCGAAATATAAGTGTTTTCTGTTGCTTGCGTTCAAAGTGTTCGATGTCATTTTCTGTTTTCATATGTGCATCAAATGAAAGGAAAGCGCATGATGCATTGAGCTCAGGGGCGCGATTATATATATATATATATATATATATATATATATATATATATATTTCACAGTAACCTGAATCCGTAAAACTGCACTTAGTTGCAGAGTGTTGCCCTCTGCGACGTTTTATGTTACCGGGATATACTACACCTTCACATTGTCCTTTTTCGCCGGCTGAATTCAGCCGGCTATTCCAGAGGGCGGTTCGGCAGTTTTCTATATCGCATGTGCTTGCAAGTGGTGAAAGGTTGAACAAGCGCGCTGGCATGCCGGTATCGCGTGTTTTTGTTGTTTAGTTGTTCCACTTGCAGAATTTCTTCTTCAATGACAGCACAGCCGCCAATGGGTTCCGCTGTTGGAAATGCATTGCTCTAACGCACACGTAAATGAAAATCCAAATAACTCGCACAGTCGATAGATTTCCAGGGTTCCAACATATAATGCACTGTCCAAATATGACGCTGTTGCTGTCAGTTTGAAAGCAGCGGAGTATTCACGCCGATGCCATCAGCGTTGCATGAATGCGCTATAAGCAGGGGGTGAGAAAACCCTCGTGTGGTCAGCTCACTGCTTTCAAGATAGCAGTGCCTAATGGAACGAAACTAAATTATGTTCTGTCCTATATGCACACAATCCCCATGCACAGGGGGAATGCAGTCAACCGTCTGTGGTCGGGCTTCGAGTGCATATACTCGTATACTGCCAAATAAATATGCAGTTGAAAGCCTCCTGGTCCTGACTGGTATCCATCCATTCCCATATCACGACGCGGCCTTTTCCGTACCTCCATTATTCTGGTTCGCTGCTGAGATGTTGCTCCTTACTGAGAGCGTATTCGTGCATCGAGTGCGGATAGTCTCCTCTGCTTACCGCCTGCGCGCCGAAATGCGCACCAAAATTGCTATATGTGGCAGTGCTGTTTGATTGCTCCACAATTCAGTCGTATAACGTCGAGAGATATTTTGTGCATACAAGCACCCGACAACCTACGTTAAGCTCATCTGAATGAAGTGCGGGCCATATGTAGAGGTGATCGATTGGGGACCGTCGGTGATTACGGAGTTGTGACGTATGCGGACTGTTCAGCAACACGTATTCCAGGGCCAGGGCGGCGGCTGGATATATGGAGGCCTGGTTATAGCGCTTGGGCCTAACGGTCGACGCTAGTTCATAGCAAATGTTAGAAGCCTATCATGGAACGGTGCCGAGGTTGCGGCCACCACGCAATTCATATTTCCTTGTAATCCGAGTTCGGCTCGACATAATAACCACTTACCAGACTTCTGCGCCACTCCAACGGATCCAAAAGGCGGTTCCTCACGTAGTCGTGTATTTTTTTTTCGTAGAAGCGCTTTGTACATATGCATAGCTTCTCAGCTGTCTCTGGGACTGGTCCACGTTGGGCTATGTTCAAGCGGGCTGCGTCCCCGAATGCGAAACCCTTGGCGAGTTTCTGCTTGCATGGCTCGCTTCTACAGAAAGGGGCAAATACGCCCGGGGCACTTCTTGCCGAGATGGCCGGCGGACGACAGCAGCGAGTGCCTGCCTGTCTCATCGACGACTCTGGAACGCGCCGTGTCCCGCACTTCGTTCGCCGCCACCTCTCGCGTGTCTCCTGACGCCCATACGCAAATGCGGCGAACAGCGGCGCGGTGGTCCCTTCTGCAGCCCTTCCTGTGGAACAGGGGGGGTGGCGTGCCAACATCCCCCCCCCTCCCTATATACGCTGTCCTTTTTCTCTTTCCTCCCGTTCGCGCCGGCGTACACACAAACGCGCCGCCGCGCAGCGTCGGACGCATCCTTCGGAGGCGCTCGTCGGGCCGGACAGCGGGCGACGCCGTTCTCGAGATGTCACTGCGGCGGGCCCACCCAGGGCAGTTCGAAGAGGCGCGTCCCGACTTGACACGTTTGACACGCGCGCGACGTTTGGGCCGCAGCGACGATCCCCCGCCGCGCTCTTCTTGGCGGACGACCGAGTACGCCGCCGCCAACGACGCCGTGCCGACACCCGTCGGCGGCCGAGACGCTGGCACCGCGGGGGGCCCCGCGCCACCGCGGTCGACCGAGTGTTGCGTTCTCGTATGCGCGTGTGAGGGCGGCAATAGTTGTTGGGTGCAGCGCCGTCCGAATCGCCGCGATATCAGCGAGCTTCGAGACGAACGTCGGCGCTAGGCCTCGTCGGTGGCGCCGAGGCTCCGGTCGGCTCGTGTACACCAGTGAGGCAGTTTTCGGATTCCAGCGGTATTCCCGACCGAAAAGGGGACCCCGACGTGATGGTTTGCGAACGAGTCCACTTCGCAGCGAGGAGGAGGCGTGCTCCCAATCAAACCTAAACACAGAGGACAGCACGGCGAAATTAGCGAGGGGACGACCTCGCGCGCGGATGCACGACATATCGCGGCGTCTCCGTTTTCGTCTGGGCTTGACGGCGTGGGACAGCGCTGTCGACCGGCCTCTGCGGCATGCTCGCAGCCTTCACGCTGGGCGACTTGGCCGGCAGTTCCCACACACGTCTGCGGCGGCGTGTCGACCAGCCGTGTCTCGAGCACGACTCGCTACACGATACTGGCACGCGTCGTTATCGCGCGATGCGTGTCAGAACCGTCTCGCCGTTTGCTATAGACGAAGGCGCGGCTGCTCGCGCTGCACAGATGAGCCGGCGCTCCCGAAGGCGCCGCCAACCAGAGTGCGAGATCAGCGGTGGGCTGCAAATGGGACATCGCCTCTGCACAACGAAAAAAAGGTGGCATATTCGAACGAGTGCACCTCTGGTTACGGCGTGTATTGTGCGCTCTGTGCGTGGCGCGGCTCAGCCCAGCCACGGAGGAGGGCGTTTAATCCCGGAATGGGGAAAAAAAAAGTTTATAACTCGTTGTTTTATAATAATTAACCTTTTCTTGCTGCGTGAACCATTTTTTTCATCTTCAGTCGTTTTTACGAATTTACAAAATTCTTAGTGTTTTCAAAATAAAGTGTATATAAAAATGTGTCATCACCATCATGGAATCCCTAAAGCTATTGCATTCACTAATTAACTCATCGAACAATTCTTGCCTTAGCAAATACATAACATTTGTGGAACCTTCCTCATCTAGGAGATATCACCATCTTAATATTGTACCTTATCGGTCACGAACCGATGCGTTTAAATATAGCTTTTTTCCTTTAACCATTGATTATTGGAACTCTCTGCCTGGTGCCATTCGCTCCCTTCCTCTGGACGATTTCTTGCTCAAGCTTGACTATTATTGATTTATCTTTTGTGTTGTTTGTTCTTGCTTCGTGCTGCTTATATTTGCAACTTGTGTACGCTCTACAACTGTATAATTCCCCACTCCTGCCATAGCCCTAAAAGGGCTGCAGTATGTAAAAATAAATAAATAAATAAATAAATAAATAAATAAATAAATAAATAAATAAATAAATAAATAAATAAATAAATAAATCATCAGCCTCTATTTATGTCCACTGCAGGACGAAGGCCTCTCCCTGCGATCTCCAATGATTCCTGTATTGCGCTAGCTGATTCCAGCTTGCGCCAGCAAATTTCCTAACTTCATCACCCCACCTAGTTTTCTGCCGTCCTCGACTGCGCTTGCCTTCTCTTGGTATCCATTCTGTAACCCTAATGGTCCACCGGTTATCCATCCTGCGCATTACATGGTATTGTTAATGTGTATTGTTAAACAAAATGTCCTGGCCGAAATTTTTAACCTGACCTTTGCATCTTTCTCCCTTTTCATATTAAATTGTGCACTTGCTCTGCTGACAAAAAATAAAATAAGAAAGATAATAAGAATGATAAAATAAAAAAAACAGCGATTATTTTCCAACGTTTTATTGGAGCTGCAGTTTCATTGTAAGTAAGTAAATAAATGTGGGTTGATATACCACTTGAGAAACGACATTTCTAAGGCATGTACGGTAGTTTTTCTTGCGGGCCTGGTTTGGAGCCATGAAGCGGATCGGATTGGGCTAAAGCTCGAAACGGAAGCTTGGCCTGTATGGCAACGGCGTAAGGGAGATTGCTTTTCTTTTTTGAACATGGACAAGGCTGTGCTCGTGTTCGTATCATTAATATTCGATATGAAATAACTCATGTGGAAATGACAAAGAGGGAAATAGATAGCGGGCTGGCAACTGTCACCGAGAGGGGCACGACGTTCTGGCTACTCTTAAGAAAGGAGGGAATAGAAACAGAAGTTGAAGATAGGAAGTCTGAGAAAAAGAAATGCGAGGCTACGGGTGGTTTGAGCATTTCTATACTGAGAACAAGGGCAGAGGCTCCGCTTCTTCCACGTCCAAAGAGCGAGAGTGGAGTTAAATTGGCTGAAAGTAGTTTCGACCCAGCCTTGTTACGTAATCTCCACTAGCTTGTTATGCAGTCTCCAGTGTTGTCAAATAGTCGCGATGACCAATTGTCACCGGCTCTGGTTCGACGGTGCTGCGACGACGCGATGTGACAGATGCGCCAGTCTTCTCGAAGAGTTGTACTTGGCACGAGAGATTGCCACGTAAGTGTGTCCGTGCGATGAAGTTCGACATTTTGTAATTGTTTGCTCAGTCAGTAAAGGTAAGCAAGAAAGATTGCAGTCTAATATTTGGAGCATCTGGCTTATGCGCTGGGAGACCGAGGTGCGATCCCATCATTGGACGAGTATTTGTTTGTTTTCTCTGTGCGAGCAAATCGGGAACGTAGCGCAGCAACCATGGTCAGCAAAATCCGCGAGAGGTTGGCTGACAAAGTTAAAATGGTGTAATGCCGGGACTCAAGTGCATAATAAGCAGAATAACGCAAATGCACTTCGCCGCAATTTGCAACGAAATTGAGGCTAATGCCAGATGTGGCCATGGTACTAGAATAAAAAAAAAATGAACGCGGTATATATAGGAGTAAAGGCGCTGGTCGTTTTGTCGGAGACAGATGCAGAACAGGTACGTACGTGCTCGATGGTTTCGTGAAAGCCCCAACTGTCTTATCATCCACCGCTCATGGCCGGCTGATCCCGTTGATAACGTGAGCGGACCGTCGCTCTGACGGAGTCTGACGACTGACCAAGCGCGAAAAGCGCGAAAAGGCATTAGCATCGGAAAGGCATCGCTACCAAATAGCGGCCTATATCTGATTCTTGCCTTTGTGCAAATGTACACGTCATTTGTCATAACGCTCGAAACTTACGTGGGCAGACGCGAAAAAAAAAAAACGAAAAAAAAAAAACCGAACAGCCCGTGCTTTGAGAGCGCTAAGTGTTATAGCTGGGTTATACTATATGCGCAAGCCATCGCGACATGCAAAAATTGTTCGCGGATGCTTGCGTGTCCTTGCGCGCGATTCGCTGAAACTCAGCCTCGCATTTTCTTCTTTCTTTGTTTTTCTTTTCCCTCGTGCGTCAATATATAGTAGCGGGCAGCGGCGTCGCCCATGACAGCGGCAAAAAGCGGCCGCGCGCGCCGGCTATCGCGGTCTTCCTACACAGGCCGCACACGCTCCGGCGGCCTCGTGACATGTGTCTCCGCGCTTCGGCTGCACGCCCGTTCATGCCGCGCCGCTGTAGCTGCCGCCGCACCCAGCGGGCGGTCGTCCCTTGTCGGTTGCGTGCAGCGGTCCTGAGGCCTTCGACGGCGTGATGCTGGTCTTCAGAGCGTATGCTACGTACGAGGGAGCGCAGGATGGCACATCTCGGGTTCTGTTCTATATGGGCTCGAGTTGCGCGACTGGAATCGAACCTAATTCTGCGGTTTTACGTGCCAAAAACCACGATTTGATTAGTCGTAGTGGGGGACTCCGGGGTAATTATGACCACCTGGGGTTCTTTAACGAGCACCTAAATTAAAGTACACGGGTGTGTTTATGGAAATGCGTCCGTCGTGGCCGGGATCCGATCCCGCGCCCTCGGGCTTAGTATAGCGCAACGCCATAGCCACTACGCCACCACGGCGGGTATAGTTCTGCGACTGCCGCTCACCATGGCATATAGCGTGTGGACCACTCAGGGCTTAGGGATGTGTGTGAAAGATTGCTTGGTGAACATTGAACGAGAAAGTTCTATTGCATGAGGAGATGGAACGCCCACTGGGGTGAAACGACAGTTCCAGGTATACAGATTGGTTTTTTCATTTGGTGACGGAAGAATACAGCAAACGCGCGAGAGTTCGTCAGCGACAGAAAGCAACGCAAGTGTTCGAGAGTATTACGTGAGGCTGGCTCAGTCAGGCATTGTTTCCTTTCGCGTATCCTCTCGGAGCACTGGAAGTCGACACCTCTGCGGTTGCGATTCGGTGCTCGCTTGTCAGTAGACTCGAACGGTGAAAGTCCACCGATCGCACGAATCGCCTTGCCTGGCACTACAGGTGTACGCTCGCAGTGCATAGACACTCATGCAGCCTTCCCACGTGAACTATACGGCGGGGCAGCATGGGTCGTGAGCAGTGTTACCTCCGTACGCAATAGAAGGCCGTACGGAGGTATCGCGGTAACTTCTACGCGGTTGGGATCACGGATCTGGTCATAGTAGTTCCTGCACTTGTCTCTCGCAGGCGTATTTAACTTGTTCGTTAAATACAGTTATCCGCATAGGAACGATTACTCCCATCAGTTGTATACTCCCATACCCTTGGAGCCTCTGTCGTAGTTAGGGAACTTATTTAGCGCTATCAAGAATGGAGTTGCACTCAAAGGCCAGTGCGAGAACCATCATTATGCAGATCCCTCTTCGGGGAATTTTTACAAGGGAGCATATTGACACGTATACGTTCACCGTTCCGCCTCGCTCCAGCGTAATGGTTTCCGACGGTACCGAAGTGCCTGCAGGCATGGAGGGCGTCATAGAGGGCGATCATCACTTACTGCTCGACCGTGAAATTTGCATCGCTAGAGGCATAGCTGAGCTACGTGAAGGGAAAGCAAGAGTGATGCTCACGAAATTCAGCCATGAATACAAGCACAATAACAAAGGCACCACGGTCGCCTACATCGACGAAATAGTACAAGCGAGCAGTGCTTTCGCCTTCACGGATTCTATAGTGCACCTGCAACGACGACTGTAGTACCTGAACCAACTTTCGACGTCAATCAGAACCTTCCCAATCGTAACAAAGAACAGCTAAAAGCTCTGCTCCTGCAATACAAGGACTGCTTCTCGTCGTCGCCAAAAGTTCGACAAACCCCTGTCGCTAAGCACCGCATCATAACCTGATGAATATGTCCGCCCACTCCGTGAGAGCTCGTACCGAGTTTCGGCGCGCGAACGCGAAGCCATAAGGCAACAAGTCGACGAAATGCTACGCGACGACATCATCCAGCCGTCCAAGAGTCAGTGGGGATCCCCCGTGGTGTTAGTGAAGAAGAAGGATGGAACCCTACGTTTCTGTGTCGATTATTGTCGCCTCAACAAAATCACGAAGAAATACGTATACCCTCTCCCACGGATTGACGATGCCTTGGATCGACTCTACAACGCAAATTATTTTTCGTCGATGGACCTCAAAACCGGCTACTGGCAAATCGATGTCGACGAGAGGGACCGGGAGAAGACTGCCTTTACAACACCAGACGGACTGTTCGAGTTCAAGGTCATGCCGTTTGGTCTTTGCTCGGCACCTGAAACTTTCCAACGCGTCATGGATACAGTACTGGCAGGCTTGAAGTGGCAGACTTGCCTCGCCTATTTGGACGACGTCGTTGTGTTTGCCTCAAGCTTCGAGGAACACCTACGGCGCCTTGAAACAGTTCATCAAGCAATCAAGACCTCCGGACTCACGTTTAAGCCAGAAAAGTGCCGCTTCGCATACGAGGACCTCTTGTTTTTGGGCCACGTCATCAACAAGTCTGGAGTGTGCCCTGACCCACAGAAAACGGCGGCCATCACTGACTTTCTTCCGCCCGCCGACAAAAAGGCAGTGCGTAGATTTCTTGGACTGTGCGCCTATTACAGGCGCACAGTCACCTAGACAACGGACAGACACTCCAGACAACCCGCGCGGCCCACACAATCAGACCACATGAGCGCCGGTGACAAGAGACAACGGATGGAAGCATCGTTAACGCCCTAGAAACCCCCGATACATGTAGGCGCGTCTTGCGCCTAGCGACAACGCCCAACACCTGCTAGCCGGTGAAAAGCGGCCACCGCCAAAAGACAAACACCTATACATGTCAATATTTAGCAAGCGCAGGTTAGCTGGCGGAGCCCATGATGTGAGATCGCGGCTATATACGAGGAGATTTTATAGTGCATGGTCTCTGCGATAGCTTCTTGAAGCGCCAATGAAACGTACCTTAAGATGGACACTGGATTCCTAATGCATCCGCGAATAACCCGAGCCTACAACATTCTGCAAAACTACCGTTACTTATGGTTTCTGTGGAGCTATACCACATGCTCCACAGCGGTCAGAATTAGCGGTAAATCGCCGGCGTTATAACAAAAGTCAAGCAGTCGTGGTCGGAAGCATCCGCGTGCTAATCGATTCGGCCGGCTAATGCTTCGCTATACAATATTTGTCCTGAAAGTGGCTTTCACCGCTGTGCTGTCTCTTCTTTTGTGCCTCCTCATCAACATCACCACCACCAGCAGCCTAGAACGAAGGCCTCTTAAAGAGATCTCCACTTAGCCGTATTCTGCGTGAACCTGACCCACCAGCTCATTTCCTAATCAAATCACTCTACATGCAACTCTGGACGGCATTCAGGCTTCTTTCAGCAACCATTCGGCTGGTCCAACAATGAACATGCCTAAATACCCGTAATTGTTCATGCATATATGCTACAAATGCAGTGCTTCTTCGAGAGTCTACGCCACGGTGGTCTAAGCCTAGCCAAGTGGCTATTTGGTGACATTTATCCTGTCGCCGCGATATTTGGTACCTTTGGTTTGTGAAAATATGTTCACCCAGTAAATTCATTCATTCGGTAATTTATTTATCTGACTACAGCGACTTCACAAGCAGTCGACGGGATCCCTCCAAATGATGGGCTCCCTGCAAGCATCCAGCGTTTAGGGGGACGGAATCACGTCAGGTTATGGCAGTTAAGCTTTTTGAGCATATTGCTGATAGGAGAGGCCCGTGACATATAGATGTCCAATAAGTGTAGGAATTCAGTGGTAATTCGGCTAATCATAGTGCCGAACAATCACCGACTTCAGTGGTAGCACAAAGTACTGTGTCTAATCAAGTAGGGTAGTATTTAGCCGGGTATGTACAGGTATAGATGGACTGGGGGAATGTATAGGCACAGTCTCGTATTATCCACTTTTGCAACGCATCCTCGCGCATACTCGTGTTCCAGTGGCGGTGGGCACGTTGTTACCAGAGTTGGCCCGTTTGTCAGTTAGCACGTCGGGTAAATAAATCATGCTTCATTTTATTTGTAAACAAAGTATACTGATTTAACCATATACTGCAACAAAGCATTTGTCGGCAATAACACGTACACTTTACGTTCTCCAAGCTTTTCCTAGTGCAGTTAACGACCTATTATAGGCCAGTCGCGTTATTATTTGATTGCTTTCACGTGAATCGCGTTACGTAGATGATTGCCAACACTCGTAGGGAATCCTATCGATGCTTATAAGGTGTGACGGGGACTGAAGAACATGCGCAGAAAGCACTAGCTGGTACTCGCCTTGAGCTTGAGCTCCACTGAGGAACTGGTTGTAAATCGGACAAAGGCGGAAACATTGTGCAGCGTATAGATCCACATGAATATATCACTGTACCCGCGAGCACGATGATCAGTGACGTAAATGCAAATGGTAGAAAGAGTACGACTCGGTGATCGTGCAGTTTGTGTGTATACATGCATAACGCGAACGTGGCATCGCAGCCGCAGTATAGAAAAGAGGGACCAGGCGCCTCTCACCGCCGCCGTTGGGTGGTCAGGACCCGCAGCGGAGGCCGACGACGTACGACGGCCGCCAGGCTGACCATGCAGGGAGCGTCGTGCTCTTTCAGGAGCGCCGCCGTGTCACACGTCGCGTCGCGCGCGCGACAGGCGGGGGGAGGTGACGTCGCCTTTGAGCGAACCGCCGCCTCCTCGCGTGGCACTGCACATTGCTCTTCGTCACGTCGCTACAGCGCGGGCTACGTCTTCGCGAGACTGGACTGGAAAAAACTTCGCGAGAAGCAGGTTGGATGCAGCGTCCAAGCAACGTATAATGCGCTCGGTTGTTCGAGGATAGCGTAGAGCTAACATAAAGGCACGCGAGAAGAAGGGGCGCTATAATTACCCAGGATACAGTGAGCGAAGAAAATTTAGTGCTTGCGCTGTCGCTTGCAAGTTGTGTACCTATAGCTTGCTAGCGGCACTGTAAGATTGTAGTAAAGTGAAATTTATTCCTGGAAACGTTGGGTTTCCAGCGTTTCCAGCAGTAAAGTGTGCGAGGTGTATACGGTCATGCGAATCGCCCGGATGCAACGCAGATTTTCGCGTGACGGCCGTTAAATACGTGAAACATCAACGAATATTCAAGGCTCCCGTCATTCTCAATGTCTTGCAATGACAGTCTGTCAACCGCTAGGCCCAATAACGAACTTAACTCCAGACAGTATTGCTAGATTTTTTTTGAAGTGCCCCTCACCAGGTCAGGCCATTTTGAGCTGACAAGCGAAGTGCATATAATGCGCACTAACGATCGTGTCTGTGACGTATTTAAGCGCCTTTCGCGCCGCGGAAGGAGCTTAAATTTCAAACCAAACGCCCTTTTCCCTCCTCTTCGTGGGCGCCGCGCTCCCAGCCGAAGAGTCCACGCCAATCGCAGAAGGGCGCCTATACTTACATGGCAGTGTTGTGACGGCCGATTAGTGGACGCAACATCTGTTATTTATGCAATCTGTTGCTTCAATAGAAGAATTAAAGTTTACAGAAATAACCCTGAAGTCACGGGTTCGCGGCACTTGAAATATTTATATCTCTGCTATTAGTGAACTAATTTCAAATATTCTTGCGGTAGAACACTCCATAGAGGACAGGTAACAACTTCCAGCGCATAACCAAAATTTGCTGTGTGACCTGGTCTGGGGCCTTCTAAGACATATCACAAAACTGGTGGCAGTTCCCCGTCAAACCTAACGATTGCTTTTGTTAACATTTGTTTGCTAACATTTGTTCACGAAAAGGAGCCGGAACAAGCAATCGCGTGCTCAACGGGCCATGCATGTGTACAGTTTGTTTCTGCATAACAAAGAAGGAAGAAGCAAATGACCAAGAAGGAAGAGAGGAGCATGCGGACGGAAAACTGCACATTTGAACAGCACCCTCCAATATCTGCATATTTTATATGTCTCACTTACAACAATGCGCAGCACGTTTATACTTTAAAATTCAAACTATTCTTCTATTTGACCGGCTGTTTCTATTCAATTTAAGGTAGTTTTAATGATCGTCAGGTCAAGCTCGCTTGACCTGACGTACCCTTGCAAGTACCCTTGCTTCGGAGTAAGCACTACTACTTCAGGATGCCTGAAGAGAGTTAAAGAAACGCAGGCAATTAGCAGTCAGCTATCCTCCAGTGCTGCGCTTCCTGTCACTGTCACTGCAGCAGTGCACGTCGATCGGGTCGAACTGTTTCCGGTATTTGTCACACGTTCACCGAGATGCAAACGTAAATAAAATAGCACTTATAAATTAATTTAACTCGCAGTAAGTAAAGCATGAAAAGCCACTAAGCTACTTTTGTTTGGCCACGCACAACGGTACAAGCCAACGAAGAGCGTTCCAAGACGGCAGCAAACATAACCGCATGTCCTCTCGCCGTCATTCGCGCTCGGCTCGAGCAGTGGCGGCGCCGCTCCGAGACGAAAAATTACTCCAAGGTGAACGAAGAATTTTCGTGCATGTTTTGAAGGGGGCCCCAATCCCAACAATGTGCGGCTGTCGAGTCTACAGCCGCGTTTACAGCCTACGCGACTACATTACACTGTTTACATGCAGCTTTCCGAAAGGCCTCTTCACGAATTATTACGCAACTATTATTACCAAACTATAATGTATCAGCGGTATTTGGTCCGCTTTGCATGTCCCCATGGGTGTAGTTTAAAGAATTGTGTTATCGTTTTATATTGTCGACTTACATGAGTAAACGTAATCTATCGCTTTTTGCGAACTTTTAATTTTCGGCAATTCTTGTGAAGAAGAAAAATAAAACCGACAGCCTAAACAAAGTTAAAAAAACCTCGTCCCAGCTGTACAGTAACGTCCTGACTTTAAGCTTCTTTTAAAATAAACTTTATTCAAATTGGCTTAAGGGTTGCCGAAAACACGATTTCATCATTCCCATGTATTCAGATAAGAGCCCCGGACGTGAAGTTTAGCATAGTATTCAGCAGATTGTTCGGTAGTTCACAGGCCGTGCCGCGATATTGGGCCCCGATTCAGCGCTGCCATAGAGTCATCCAACGCCCGTAGAAGGCGTTCACATTTTTCGGCAGTTGGATCCCCTTTGAAACGGATTAGTCGCAGGCACCACCAAGAGAGAGAGAGAGAGAGAGAGAGAAGGAAGGTTAACCGAACTTCGTCCAGTTTGCTACGCTACAGGGAAAGTGAAAGATAGAGAGATAAGACATGAGACAGAGAGAAGACGCACAAACTACGCCAGGTGCAGCGCATCTACAGTCGGGTACTCAACTCTGTAGCCTTCAGGTGCTGTAGAAAAGACGTGTAGCTTTCTGGGCTGATGACCTGTGAAGCCAGAATCCCAAGACGTTTGCCTCTGTATAAGGTCGATCGTCTAGACTATTCAAGGCACACTGGAGAGTTTAGCGTTGGTTATGGAAGCGGGAACAGTCGCACAGAAGACGATGGTATCTTCTCATCTGCACCTTCGCGCACACGGGTTATCTTTCTCCGCTCCTTATCTGCATCCTTATGCAGGAAAGGTGGCCACCTGAGGAAAAAAACATTAACCGAGCGGGGACGAGTCTCCCTGCTCATTCTGACTCCATAGTTATCGAAAATGACACCATACGGGCACGAAGTTATCATCAAATTGGATATGCTTTGCGTGCGGGCTGACGGATGTACTAAACACTAGAAGTAGGCTTTTCCACACTATTACGGTGCCTTGCACAAGATGGTCGACCTCCCGCTCATGGCAACATTGAGTCGAGGGTAGGCTTGCAATAAACAGCGACGAAGAGATGCTGGCTAGGATAGCGGCACCAGCTCGTGCGCTGCTTTCCACTTCTATATGGTGACGTCCACCATCAAGTGCGGCTCAAACGAGCTCGGCAGGAAAGGGCACACTTTGGCGCAAGCTCTCCAGTGAAGTTGAAATAAATTAAAAATTACTTTGTCACCGATCTTGCAGGTTGCCGCACAAGTTATTAATTTCGCCACTGTTACCAAGTTTAGTTATTGTCGTGTTGCAACTCATATAGAGCGCGATAGTATATGTGTATTCAAGTCTAAAGTGTTGCGAGGGATTTTTAAGCTAGCAGCTTTAAAGGGACACTAAAGAGAAACAGGAAGTTCAGGTGGAATAAAAGAGGGACCTTCAGGAATGCATGCAGTTTTTGTTGGGTGCAAAATATGAGTTATTAGCGGAGAAATTCGTAAACAAAGGCCAAATATCTTTTCCTCAATTTCTCTCACCCCAGATTTGGCGCTGAAGCAGTGTCGTCACAGATTTCATTGCTCTCAGTGAATCAGAATGCGCCATGATACGTCACCGCTTGTGTAAACGGCCGAGGCGCTGGCTGCATCATGGCTGCATGGCCGCTGCGTTTGCGTTCGCCGCGATGGATACCGTTGGTGCCGCTGAACCTTGCAACGAAGAGCTCGCCAGGGAAGCAGGACTGCATTCCAGCGATATTCAGTGAAACCGAGCTCAATATGATCCTCCGTGCTCGAGCGGTAGGTGTTTCCGCGTGCGATGGCGGTGAGCCGCCGGCCGCGCCGGCGGAATGCAGAGCTTCGTTTTCGTCGACGGAAGGCGTGTGTCCGGTCCGCCAGGCGACGATGTTCTCGACAGAACAAGCGTAGAAAGTTGCGCACGTACTCGGTATGGTTATTTCGTGGCTTTATTTAATGACATTCAGCACTCACCGAGCCGCGAGTTTGCTGCTGCAGGGGCACCGGTAGGGGGTTTAATGAAGGCCGCATTGAGGGAACATCTGCTCGAGAAAGGACTGGCCTCTGGGGCACGCCAAGATACTTTCCGAGGGCAGGATTATACACATAATCCGAGGGCGAGGAATGCAGAGAGCACACCATGGGTTTCTCTGGCTCTTTTGCCGTTATATCATCGGCAGAGCACTGAGCCATTGCGAACGCCGGGGAGCCGGGGCTCACCGCGCGGCACCACATGAAAGGACACAATCGAGACAACACTGCCGCTGCCCTTGAGCAAGCGCCTTGGGCCATTTATACAGCCCTCAACACTACACACACGAGGCATTTTCTGGCTGTTTCCCTCGAAGTCAACGTTTTTAGAGCCACGCAACACGCAACCTAACACTCTAGAGCGGAACAGGCGCGCGCGACGATGCATGGACCAAAAACGAAACTACGAAACTATCACGACCGGATGTATCGTCAAGCCATTTTTTCTTATTTAATTTTGCGCCAAACTTGCACCTCCTCGCTTGAAACGGTTGAAAAAGTTGGCAAATGCTGTTTATGTACGTTTAAGGTGTATTTCATTTTGCGTTTTATTAACAGCGATAAATCGCTCTCGACCAATCGCGACCGGACTGCGTTTGTAATCTCCGATGTCACGAACGTGTAGTGCAGGAAATTCGAAGGGGCGTCAGCACCTATCCTTCAGTTTTTCGCTATTTTCTCGCTTATTAAACATCTGTTCGCCGTAAGAATGGTATAACTGTGATCGTGATAGGATAATCTACCATTAAAGCTCGACTTCCGGTTTCACTTTACTGTCCAAAGAAGTTTACGTAACAATTGCTACGTTGCGACGTAAGGAACCAAGAGTACGCTAGTTCTCCGAATGACACGATGAGACAAAGGTAAATCATCAAGCAACGATCTTTCGAAGCCTACCATCGAGTTGGGGATACTGACTTCCCGAAAGCGAAACTATGCCACTGTGCTCCCGAAGGCCCCACTTTGCCGGCATGCCTGACCCGCGCGTGTGTTTCTGTGGTGTGTCGCAGAGCGAGGCGGAGCTGTGCAGCGCGTGCGGCGAGCTGATCGCCGACCGGTTCTTGCTGCGCGTGAGCGACAGCTCGTGGCACGCGCGCTGCCTGCGGTGCTGCGTGTGCGGGGCTCCCCTGGACCGGCAGCCATCTTGCTTCGTGCGACACGGAAGCGTCTACTGCCGCCACGATTACGTACGGTAAGCGACGCCCGCCTTCTTCCTTGGTCGTCCCTTGACGTAGCGCTCGTATGTCGCGTGATTTCTAGCGCCGGATGCTCAGTTTGATGTGTGCAACTAATACGTAATAAAGCCAAAACCACGAGGCGTCACAGAACAAAAGATAAGTATCCATTATATGCGTCTCTAACTCTCATTTAACTCCTTTGCAGATGTTCTGAACCTGTCACTTTACATCTTATTTAACATCATTTTCCTGTTATTGCTACTATTATTATGTGAAATGGAATAGCTGTCGCCATTATAGGTGAATAAATCTTTCTGTTACTTTCATTCCAGTAAAAAAAAATTTGGGGGGGGGGGAGAGAGGGGAGAGGAACAGGAACAATAATGTTGCAAATGTCAAATCATGTCACACGGATACTCCGAAAACAGGTCACAGAAAGGCACGTAAGGACAGCCGCAGAATGCACCGTAAAGACCGGTCATACAAAACACAGTCAGCTTGCAACGGATGACTGGCATCTTTTTTATAATATAGCCTAGTTTATGAAGCGATGTATTAAGTGAGGCGTTATTGAACGCGTTGCTAAAGTCTATAAATACGACGTCTATGCGTTTTTCTTTATGTCGCCAAAGTCATGTGTAATTCCAGTTATTGTTGTCTTCCAATTAGATAACTTCTCGTAAAACCCTGTAGTACGTGTACATGTGTAAGGCAATTGTGTTCTGTAATATGTCCTAAAGCTCTCACTCATAAGAAGTTTGTGAAATTCGCCTATCATATTGCGTAATCGTGTTTTCTCTGACTAGGTAAACAGTTTTCGTACCACAGTTCCACATTTATGCACCAGGGCACTGCCATGTTAAGACCTTCTGAATATCGCAAGTGAACATTGTCTCCGCTATTTACCACCATAACGATGTTCTTAAAGCTGTGATCAAAAAGAGCAAGATGCTGCGCAGACTGAACACTCGAGCTGCTCTAGAGCATCTGTTTCTGTATTTTGTAGTCAACTAAGTAATGGGCGGGGTATTTTAACTACAGCCGTGCGCGCCTGTGATTGCGTCGCGTAGTGCTACATCACGTAGGGTATCACGTGGTACTGTGTGCCGTCCCTATTTGAAAGAATGTTCCGCATCTGACACAATGCTCCAAGTCGCGTTGGATAACACTGCTAGTGCTAGCTTTACAATGTACACATACAAATAAGCAAGAACGACGGCCTTAGTGGTAGAGCATCGCACTTGTTACGCGTAGGTTGCGGGTTCAACTTTCACCCGGGTCAATTTGTTTTTTCGTCTTGTTTCATTTCCATCTTTCTCGTCTGATATACACGTATAAATTAGAATTAGAAAGCGTTCTCCGATGCTTTGTCTCTTGGCTTCATGTGGCACATAAAAATAGAGCACCTCAGTTAACCTGATTCTTCTCACTTGTTTCTAACAAACTGAGCTAGGTCTGAAAAAAATTAAATTATAGGGTTTTACGTGCCAAAACCAGTTCTGATTATGAGGCACGCCGTAGTGGGGGACTCCGGAAATTTGGACCACCTGGGGTTCTTTAACGTGCACCTAAATCTAAGTACACGGGTGTTTTCGTATTTCGCCCCCATCGAAATGCGGCCGCCGTGGCCGGGATTCGATCCCGCGATCCCGCGACCTCGTGAGCTAGGTCTGAGCCAGACCTGGATCTTAAAGGGACACATAAGCGAAACAATAAATCAGTTTAGTCCTGATAACTAGTAGTCCTTGAAAACGCTGCTGTTGTTAATTTCGCTGCAATACGTTTAATATTAGAACAGCAAATGAAGGTGAAAGTCTCATTTTTTAAATTTCGCGCTACGAACCCAACGCTGGTACGTCAGTGGGACGTCACGGGTTTGAAAGTATTGTTCCGTATTTGGGCGGCGTTGGCTCAGTCAAAATTAACGAAACTTGCCATATTCAGTCTTTGGCCCCTTTAGAACACAATGTAGTCCATTTTTACAAATAAAAAAATTGCCTTGGTTCCAGCGGACGCCGTAAAAATCCACGACGTCACAGCGGGATGATGGGCGAATTACGAGGCGGCGTCGCCACCGTCGCCACATTGGTGCTTCTTTTCTGGATCACCAAACGTCTTCTCGCGACAAGAGTGGTGTTTTTGGTATTGTGCAAGGTAATCTACTGATACAGACGACACTATTTTTATTTTTAGTGTCCCTTTAAAGTTAGGCCTATACTACTTGTCACTCCATCGCTCGTTCTGTGGTTCTCAGCCCGTTTTTTTAGTGTTGTCCTATATCGCGTACAGTGTCCCCAGGAATCCTTACGCTCGCTCACCTTCTGAGGTACACCGAGCGTGACTCCAGTGTAACCTCCTTTGCCGAGCACCGGGCGCGACTAGCCGTCTGGGCCCGTGTGAGCGGTCGTGCGCTGGCCGAACCAACGATGCCGGAAACGCCGGCACTGCGCAGTATCCCCCGGAGGAAACTCGATGAAGGGTGCGTTGCAAAGTGGGGCTTGCCGAGTGGCCGGGGTGCCAAGCCGCAGGGGACCGCCGAGACTGATTCGATTGCGAGCCAGGCGCGCGCGCAGCTTAGGCCCCGCGTCCGACGGTTGTGGCTTAGTTGGGCGCAGCGCTGACGAAGAGGCCACGTGCTCGTGACGTGTTGGGCGCGCACCCACGGCGACAGACACGGGCGGCGCTGTAGCCGCCGAGGTCGCGAGGCAAAGGGCGTACGCAGCTGAGAATCAGTAAAGGTGCAACCAGAGGAAAAATGAACAAAAGTGAGCCTCTGCTAGCTCACCAATAGCGCGAAATGCAGACTGAATGCCTATCGAAAGGAGCCTCCAAAATTAGGGGCGGGACAATATTCCAAGTTTTCAATACAAATTGAATATTGCGAACTAAGTATTCGTGTGAGAAAATGAACTTGAGTATTTGGGAATATCGAAACTAACCAGATATTTTGCAACGAGTGACTGTAGAAGCCTGGTTACTGTTCTCCGTCTGGTAATCATTGCATGGGAAATTAACACAAGTCAAACAATGAGAAAAGTTTTCGAAGCAATGCAATGACAAAATGCACAGTTAAGCTTCCTTTATCTCTGTTTCACTGTGGAAGTCTGCGTACATGACAACCCGTTACTTTTGCTTGTAGTCTGTCATTTAGTGTGTTTGGAAGTCATGTAGCAATTACATCTTTTGCGCTACTACCAGGGATATTTTTCTCACAACGAGCCCTTATACATGTTATCACGGCACGCGAGTCCATACCGGGTCTTGCGTTATCGATATTGACCGTAACGACTATATATATTTTTCGCACCCTTTGTGGTTGTCATCATTATTGATCACAATAATCGTCATCAATTTTGCGCACACTTCCTGCTCGCTACTTTCCTGCCATGTGGTGTTCATACGTGCATGGCGCACGTCACATGAAAGTACAGGGAGGCTGCAGCGTTAAAGAAAGCTAATGCACGCAAGGACAGATGAGGATTATTCGTTGCGGATAAGATAAACTTCAGCGGGCGCAACTTCTTATGCGATACATCGTGTGGAAATGACGCACGAGCACTCACCACGCGAGCACAAAGCTCGAGGAAACCGAATTGTTTTAACGTGAAAGAGGTCACGTTACTACGCGAACCCTTCACTTTTAAAAGAGCGGTGCATAAAGTCACGAAGCTTATACACTTAGATAAGGACGCTGTTACGACAATTGCGGTAACGTTCGTTGTCTAATTTCGCTGTTCTCACCTTTAATTCTTACTTCCTGTTTTCTTTTTTTCCGGGACAGTACGGCTAGTCAAAATATTCAATTTTCCTAATTAAGTGAGAAAGGTATAATTACGTACCCCACTTGTACTGGCTACTGAAAAAAAAAGACAGCTCAGTATCAGACATAATTACGATCACTTTTAAATATAAAATTTAGTAATTGTCATTACCAAGACTCCACGAATAACATCCTAGCATTTCTAGAGCCGTATTGCAAGCAAGCCTTCTAAGGATATATATAACTGCTGTACAAATGGTTGCCGCTCAATAAATAGTTACGAAAAACGAGCAGAATTTGGGGGAAAAGATAAAGCTGCAGAAGGACTTGTGTAGCAGCGATCACATGCATACGGGCTCGCTGTAAGGAAAATATCCCTGGTCGTATAAAAGATTAAACTACTGCATGACGACACTTAGAAATACACTGAATGACAGACTACAGGCAAAAATCACAGGTTGTCATGAATTTCGAAAACGTTTTTGCGCTAGAACACGCCGACAAAGAAAGGGGGGGGGGGGGTACAGAATTGTAGCGATTTGGGCCTGTTGGTTGTACATCGGGTACAGGACAACCCCCTTTCTTTGTCCGCGTCTTCTAGCGCGAAAACCATTTCGAAATGCATAACCAACTCGCTAAAGTCAACACTTTGACAAGTACGGAAGCTCCCGCCGTGAAACCGAAAAGAGAGAAAGCCTAATTGTCGATTTTCTCACTTCATTGCTTCGAAACCTGTTGTAGTTGTTTCACTTGTGATAGTTTCCTTGGTTTAGCAGACAGAGAACTGTAACCAGACTTTAAGAGTGGGTTGTTGTAAAATATCTGGTTCGTTTCGATATTTGAAAGTATGAAATAGTTCATTTTCTAACACGAATAGTTCGGGCACGATACTCGATTCGCATTCGAAACTTGCAGTATTAGCCCACCCGAAATATTTATAAGTGAAAGAGACACAAACGATTGCATCTATATTATGATGTTTGGCAGCGCGAACGTATACAAAGGACGGCGAAAGAGGCGACAAACGATTACAAGCAATTGAAGAAATTGAAGACAAAAGGGGGGTACGCCAGCCCTCAATAGCCTATCGACCGCTATCCTTTTCGGGATGCGCGAGAAAGGATGCGCCCGCCATTTGACAATGACTGGTGTCAAACGTTTTGTGTTGTGTCACTGATATAGGAGTGAGCGTCTGTGTGAAATCGCGCAGGTGCACTCCCGTATGCATGTAGCCTTTAATGTAGATTGCTTGCACTGGTCAGTGCTAACGATTTTGTGCTTAGAGAAGCTTTGTTTTGTACGTATTGATAACCTGTTTTTATTAATGTCAATATGAGTGCGAAGTACGTAAGCCCGACCACACTAAATTCTCTTGTAACAGTGCAGTGTAATCAACCTTTAACATTTCTCCACATAAACATGCAGTCAGCCTGCTCGAAGGAAGAAGATCTGCTTGTTTTTATTGAAAAATTTAGTTTCGAGTTTTCAGTTATTATGCTGACGGAAACTTGGTACCGTACTGATGCAGATGTAATACAGATTGAGGAATATAGTTTCATCAGTGTTAACAGGGAGAAAAGAAGAGGAGGTGGCGTCTGCCTGTACGTTAAAAATGGTATTGGTTACGAGTGTATCACCGATTGGTCAGTCTGTTCAACGGACATCGAAATACTTTCCGTAAGGTGCGGGAAATTAGTATTTGCTGTAGTGTACAGGCCACCGGACGGAAATATAAACAGTTTCTTAAAATTTTTAGAAAAGTATTTCTCATTTATTAACGAGCTACAATACACATTAGTCATGGGTGGTGACTTAAATGTCGACATGTTAGAGAACACAAATAAGCGATCCGAGTTATCTGCTCTTTTAGCTTCAAATTACCTTTCTAATGTGATTTCAACCCCGACCAGAATTACGCCGACAAGTGCAACACTCATAGATTTGTTTTTAACAAATGCTCCGCCTGACGAGATACATTCTGGTGTTCTTGATATGACAATCAGCGATCACTTACCTATATACCTTGTTTTGGCTCGGAATCGCAAACAAAAGGTCAAAGCTTTGCCACAGGTTAAATTTCAACAAATTAATCCACGTTCACTTTTATCTTTCCGAGAAGAAATTAGCTCTGTAATCTGGGAAGATGTGTTGTCCTTATCCTCGCCCGATCTAGCATACAACCGTTTTATGGAGATCGTGTGCTCAGTTTATCAGAAACACTTTCCTTATAAAACTATTAAAAAACTTAAGCGTGCCCGTAAGCCATGGATAAATGCCTCCATACTCAAAATGATTAAAGAAAAAAATAGGCTTTTTAATGTCTTTCTAATACGGCGCGACTCAGTTGCTTTCACCACTTTCAAGAAGTATCGAAATAACTTGAACAAAATTCAGAGGCAAGCGAGACATAATTATTATTTCACAATGTTTGATGGCGTGATAAACGTGAAAGAAATGTGGAATAAGCTGAACGCCGTAATATCTGCAAGGAAACACGCGAATGTTATTGATGAACTCGAAATAGGCAACGAATTATACAAAGGTAAAGAATTGGCTGACAAATTCAATAAGCACTTCACTACACTAGTTGAAAGCACACATGATGACGACGCTCTCACCTACCTACCCCCTCCCATACAGAATTCCCTATTCGCCACACCAACTAATGAATACGAGGTAATAAATGTGTTTAGATGCTTTAAGGTGAGCAAGAGTGAGGACATAGATGGTTTAAAACTACAACCCATAAATTTTGTTATCGACCTACTCAGTCCATACTTAACACACATATATAATCTCTCCTTAAGTACCGGTACCTTTCCACAGCGTATGAAGACTGCCAAGATAACTGTAATACATAAGAAAGGTGAAAAAAATAATTTGAGTAACTATAGGCCGATTTCTATATTACCAATATTCTCAAAGGGACTAGAGAAAATTTTATTTACTAGATTGTCAAAATTTTTTGAAGAACACTCAGTTATAACGCCTTCACAGTATGGATTTAGACCTGGTCTTTCGACACAAAGCGCGTTACTATATCAAAAAGAACTCATCCTAAACAATATCGAGGCAAAAAGAATAACTTTAGGAATTTACGTAGATTTTTCAAAGGCCTTCGATACCATAAATCATGTAACGTTACTACAAAAACTGAGTTGCTACGGAATTCGTGGTGTTGTACTAGAATTTATTAAAAGCTACTTGACCAATCGATACCAAAGTGTGTCCATAAACAAAGAACTGTCGGAGCTAGAAAAAATTAGATATGGTGTACCTCAGGGCAGCATACTCGGTCCACTTCTGTTTATTATTTTCATAAATGATATTGTAAGTATAGATACCTCAGCACAATACGTAATTTATGCAGACGATACGAGTTTATTTTTTACAGGAACGAATGCCGACACCATCATAGCATCAGCAAATGACACATTAAACAGACTACACACTTGGACAGTAAAGAATTCACTCTGTATTAACTGTGCTAAAACAAAAGCTGTTCTTTTTCGGGCCAAATCTACATCATGCAAAACGCTTAATTCCCTAAGTATAAATAATCTTAGAATAGAAATTTCGTCATCTGCAAAGACACTGGGAGTTGTGTTTCACGAGTATATGTCTTGGGAACACCACACAGACTACATAAGAAATAAACTGAGTAAAACCGTAGGTATCCTGCGAAAATGTCAGCGCATACTGCCAGTGCCACAAAAGCTTATGCTATATAACGCTCTTTTCTCTCCTCATTTGCGTTACTGCCATCTAGTTTGGGCTACCGGTACGAAGAACTCCTTGCACAACTTAATCACATTGCAAAAAAATGCCTTGCGTTGCATTGCAGGTTTGCCGTACACTGCGCACACGTCCGAATTATTTGCTAAGTTCAATGTTTTAAAAGTTACAACCCTATACGAATATCACCTCTTGACAGCTTTTAGGTCCGAATTAATTCAGAAAGGCAGCCACATTCGCACTTTAGCAAATTTAACTCTTAATCGCCTCCTCACGCCTAACCAGACACACCAACCATTGGTATATCCCCCGGCCGCGAACAAATTATGGACTGCAACTATTGCAGTATTGTCTTCCGAGCACACTAAATAAGTTTAAACTAACAGATGAAAGTTTACGCACGTTATCAAAAAACGCTATTTTAATTATGATATCCCGAACTCTTTGTGCTTAAAACATGAAAACTATTTTGCATTAGTTTGTATGAGCCTGAAAAGAAAAAAAAAAATTGCTTTGAAACTGTTCTCCGGGTGCTTGTTTCCGTTGCTGTCGTTGTAAACAGGGGGTGGCGGGGCTAGTCAAGCTGCTAAAGAGCAGCTTTTTTCCCGCTATCCTCACCATTTATGTACATTTTTTTCTGTATTGGTGTGCCAAAAAATGGTGAAATAAAGCCAATATCAAATATCAAATATACTATGTGTGCTGTTTTGTGAAAATTAAAATCAGTTGGATTAAATCAGCGTTTGTCTTCGTTTGTCACCGTACTCTGTATACGTTTGCACTGTCAAACATTCCAACTGTCCCGGTCGCATACCTTACTGTATCTATAACCACTGATAGACACAGTATTGATAAGTATGAGCGTTATTCTAAGATTGGGAGTATCTACTAATATATTTCTCGACTTACGTAGAATATCGTGGTAACAGAGCGTCATTCGTTTGGATCGTGGTCGATAGTGAGGTTTTCGGGCTCATTGGTCGATTGCTGATGTTTTAACCACGTTTCGACTATCACTAGTCTGTAATCTTAACAAAAGCACCGACAGTTGCCGCCGCCATTTAATTTCTTATGCACGTTCAATGGTGCGCATACCCGCTGAGCCCCTTGTGCGTCTGTATGTTCTAGTTTTCAATAATTACAGCTAGGCTGGTCGGTTGAGTGTATCTGGTCGTTTTTGGTGTTCTCGCGGCTTCTTTGTCGTCCCGTCCCTATATAAACGAAGCAAGCACGCATGGGTGCTGAAAACGACGTAGGGTGAGGGAAGATGCGATACCGTATACTGCGCACCACGCGCAACTTTGCTTTCCGTCTGCTGTGTGTCCCTGGTGTTGGCCCTGTTCCCTGATGCTGGCGAAACCGAATCGCATTTCACTTGTCGTCTCTCCTCAGTATGTACTGTACGGCTTATATTAGATGGGAGAAAGTTGTTTTATGTTGACATAGTCGCTCTCTTGCAAATAAGTGTGTATAGTTTCCGTTTCTTGTCATTTGAGCTATCCTCTCTCCGTGGCATTTCTCTCCCTACCCTCACACCCGCTGCTAGCCGACTTCAAGGTATCAGCATCCCAACTTTGACAGTTACAGTGCGGCCAGTAGCGATTTACTGGCCTCCCTTATCCTAAGAACTTCGAAATAAACAACACTTACTACGTGGTAACGTAAAAATCCTACTTCAACTTTTTTTTGTGCTTCCTCAATGGTCTGAGCGATTAGTAGGATCAGTCTGCCGTACGCGCAGGACGGCAAGAAAGGAATAGAATCCACGAAAGGAATTGTTACATAATGGATAATGGCCTCGGATGAACGAATCCGGCTTCCTGTTCCCTGCGTCGTTCGGCGCGCTATATCAGCAGGACGTAGTGCGCCACAGGAGTATAAGCCAAAATACTCCGAGGATCATCCGCACCGAAGAGAAATAAGAAATATTGAAACAGAAAGAAAGGGGAGAGGGATTGCTAAGGAGACACATTTTGGGTTCATATCACGTGTCGTGCCATGATGTCAGCGATAACGACGGTGTGACAGTGGCCGAGCAAATGACGAAGTGCCTGAAAGAAAGCAAGAATGTTTACTATACGGCCGGCTACGGAAGAACGCGCCAAAAGAGGCGTGCGGCATGACTTTTCAGCCGCGCGCGATACGTGTACAGGCTGTTGTTCGGCTACACACTTGCGAGGCGTCGTCTTCCGAGCGGCGATCAGCTCGAGTGCGCGCTGCACGCAAGTGCCTGCGGTGGTGCGTGAATGAGGCAGGCCGGTCTGTTCCCGCACGATTTTCGCCCCCAGCCCGCACAACTGTGGCGGCGGTGGCGACAGGCCGCGTTTAACGCTTAATTACAGCCAATCGTTAGGGAGCCGCGCGCAACGCGGCCGCCGCTAATTGGGCGCCGCGCGGTCCGCCCCCCCCCCCCCCCCCCCCCTCGGGTGAAGCCGAGGTCAGTCTCACCCCTCCGGCCCTGCCGACTGCTCCGGGGAACAGATTGGATTAGGGAGCGGCCGACGTGAGCTGTACTGCGCGGCTCGGGAAAGCGGGTTGGCGGCTTCGGGAGCTCTACGGCACAGTTCCCCGTGCCATTTATTGAATCCCGGTGGGCCCGCGCGCCCTCCCCCCCTGCATGCCACCCGCTCTGAAACCGACTACGGCTTCGAGGGCCGCGGAGAAGAGACTTCGTTATCTCCCGTCCCCCTCCTGTCCGCACTGCATCTTCCTCTCCCTGACCGCTTTAATTTGAAGATTTTACAATTTTATTGTCTGCGCGTGTTTCGACGGCGGTTTCAAGTGTCGCGGTGAGACTTGATTAGGCTAAATTAGTGCCCCGAACCGAGATTCGATAGCACTTCGGCGGGACGCCTAAGGAGATTTTAAAGCGGTCACGTGAAACTTAGATGGCAGGCAAAGAATAGGAAGGAGGAAAAAAGAGCGAGGTGGGGCCCAAGCTTGTAAGACGGGGCGCGTAGCAGGCGTCACTGGTGCACTATTCGAGTGTCGTGCTGCCCACTTTCGTGACGGCGGCCGCGATACGCTACAAAAGTCGGGCACGCTGAGCAGTACCGCAGCCAGAATTTTTTTGCGGAAGGGGGGGGGGGGGGGGCGTGGTCGAGCAAATCCCATACTAACCCAGAAATAGTGGTGGGTGGGGAGGGGGCACGTGGTCGGTGTTGTATGCCACCAGCTGGTTCCGCCACTGACCCGGAGGCGGCATCTCAATTCTTGCGCTCTAAACAACTCTCAAGTGCCTACGCCCGGCCTGAAGCAACTAACGCCGTTTCATACGAGTAATACTGTACGTGCAAACACACAGAACAAATATTTGTGGATGGATAGGTTACGGCGCGACATCTGTTGCAGCTCTGAAGACCTATGGAGGTGGCGTTAGCCGGCGCTATAGGACTACACACTTCTTCCATTGCTGCAGAAGTGGCCGGAATACAAGAAGCCATCCGCCCTTTTAGTCAAGAAGCCCACACGCAATACACTATATTTTAGAGTTCTCCGAAATCCATATTGGTAGCTGGTCACTAGTATTAGGAACCTATTCATTGCTCCTTTTTGTCGGACGTGATGGTGAAGTTTCACGGTTTCGTATGTCAACTGTTCATGACAGCCGCGTCGGGGAACTGACTGCATGCACTTTAATGCCGGTTTTGAGTCTGAAAACACAGCCCATTTTCTAGGTCTTTCAGAATCAATGAATTCTACTGCACGACGCAGAGCCGTTAGTTCTGCCGTCGTTGAGGTCGTTACATGCGATGTCTTGAACCGCAGTGTTACTCCTCGCGTTGGTATAACCACGAGGTTGTATTTCAATGGGTACCTGGTCATTGTGGAATCAGTGGCAATGATTCCGCAGACAACGCTGCTCGCACATCACACCAAGAAGAGCTCCGCGTTCCAATTCCACTTTCGAGGACAGACGCTGCAAGGCAGCTTCGACACCTGGCACGCAGTCTCTCACTGGCCGAGTGGAACTCGCCAAACTTACGATTAACACGACTGCATCAATTAAACCCGTCACTGCAACTCCGACCTCCATTCGGACTTCCTCGACGTGAAGCTTCGCTTCTCTGTCGCCTTTGGTTAGGAGTTGCCTTCACAAAGGCATACTCTACATTAATTGGAGTGACCGACAGTGCAGCATGCGAGGTCTGCGGCACCGACGAAACTATAGACCACCTGCTGTGCGACTGTCCACGATATGCCCAAGAAAGACAAGAACTTGCTAACGCGCTAAAAAAATTGGACAATCGGACGCTTTCCGTGCAGGTGCTGCTGGAACACCGCCCACATCGCTCGTCGGCCCATAAAGCGGTGAAGGCACTTTTGTGCTTCTTGAGGACGACGGGCTTGTGTCAACGTCTGTGACTATTAGTGCACTAACACACGTGTCAGCGAACTAATGGCTCATTCGCAGTACCACCCTACCAAAGAGTTCGAGACGATCAGAAAAGTGAGGGCGACGATTTTCTGCGAAGCAGATGGGATACTGACGATAAATTACCTGGAAGATAGCCGCACAGCCACATTATAATATTATGCCAATGTACACTCCACTGCGTGCGGCCATCGTGAAAAAAAATAACGATAAGGATTGGTGACAAGAAACGTCCTCATCCTGCACGAAATTGCCCCTGTTCATAAATCTCCTGTTGTCCATGCTGCAGTTTGAGAGCGTACTTTCGAAGAGCTTGATCACCCACCCAATAGAATCCAGGTCTGACCACTTGTGATGTCTTTAATTTCACAATTTATCGAAAAACATCAAGGGAGCAATGTTCGACGACCTGAACACACTGCATATTGCCACAGAGCATCGCAAACAGGATAATTTTTTTCCCTAGCTATCAGGAGTCTACCAGGCAGATGGGAGAAATGGTTGTCTTAGTGTGCGCAGGAATCATGTTGACTTTTTTTCTTTTCGAGCAACAGTTAGTGTTCTTAATAGATGTGTTGGCCGCCTGTTTGGTTCGTACTTGTGCGTTTAACAAGTGCACACCTATCCGAGACAAAGAAGACAGGTAATTATTTGCGAGTGGCACTTGTCCTTATGTCTACCTTCTTTTGCCTCGTATGTGGTGCGCAATAGTTAAATCTGCTAGTGTTCGTAATACACGAGTTGCAAAACGTGCTGATCGCCTCTCGCAGCTTCTTCGTTCATAAAAGCAAGACATGCTCGTCGTGCCACATTGTGCGCTCACCGCTATAGTTGCAGCATGCGTTCAGCCATTGCCGCGGTAATCCCCGATCAACTTGGCCTGGTCGAAGCCATTGATAAATGGCTGCCGGAGTTTGATGGCATAATTGCAAGCGGCAAGTGTTAACCACGCCAGCCGTTATGGTAGCCGTAAAGCCGACAGCATAGTGGTTTTGACTAAAAATTAGACTAATAAAAATTATCACCCTCGAACTTAATAGTTTTAAATTGCGTAGCTGCACATGATGACTAAACCGTGACCTCTGGTGTAGCTGATAGTCCTCATTCAAATATCATCTGATATCGGGCCAATCTGCAGGGTCTCAGAGAACGCCAAGCTGTGCTTGAACCGCTAAGTAGTTTGAATGTTCGTGTAGTCGGGTATACATAGCCACGTTTGGACTGAAGGCCACTTCACTGTCGCACTGCAATGGGCCAGCGCCTTGGTACAAAGTAATTTCATCGCAAGGCCTGTATTCTAGAACTTCACCTCGATCCAAGAAAGTGGAGGGTACGTCGTGCCGTGACTCTAGTGGTACCGGCGCTTCACTGAAACTCCGCGAAGACTCGCGGGTGAACATTTTTTTTCTCGGTGCTGTCTACTCAAATGTTCTGGAGTAAAGGCGTGCTTTTGTACTTTTTAAAGCGAATAGCTTTCGTTTCTTCTTTCGCCCGTTTACGTGTTTGGCGGTCATTGGTCGGTGGTTGGACTTATAATAAGGCACTGGTGCAAAGGCCGCGTGCAACCTACTTGTGGGCGCGTTCGCCGCCGAACGCCAACTTTATACCGAGTGTTCAAAATTAAGGTTTACGGAATTTTTAAAACTCGCCTGTGGCAGGTAGCCTAATTCATATCGTTGAGCTAGGTTATTCGAAGAGGGGAACATTAGTAGCACGTGAAATAGATACGCATATTCATCTAATTAATACAAATTGGCTAATTAACTTCTAGGTAATTATTTTACGACACATATTGCAATTTACGAATTGTAGCCGGTGAGTTTGCAAGACGCATCCACTTGAAATGAATTTCCAGGATGACACCAGTTTCGAGATATCATTTCCCAAAGTCTGAGACGAAATACATGGGCGTTTGGTAAAACAGCGTTTGGTAAAACAGCATTTTGGTAAAAAAGTAAGCGGAACAACAGTGTATTTTTACGACGAGTTTGATGGCGCATATTTCCAAACTGGTGCCATTCTGGAAATTCTATCCAAGTAGATACGCCTGACAAGCTCACCGGCTACAATTAGTAAATTGCAATATGCGTCGTAAAGTAATTGACTAAGAAATTAATTAGTGAAGTTTTCCTAATTAGTTAAATATGTGTTTCGATTTCTCGAGCTCCTAATGTCCAGCTCATCTAGTAACCCAGCTCAATGATAAGAATTATGGTACCTGCCAGAGGCGATTTCTAAAAATTCCGTAAAGCTCAATTTTGAACACCCTGTAGATCTGTGACACGCGTATGCCATTGTGCGCGAGCTTTCATGTGTCCGAAGGTTTAGTTGCGGTAGTGGAGCTCTCGGCGGGATGGAGAACGTCCGTTAGTTAGTTCGTTCGATCGTTCTTTCTTTCTTTCTTTCTTTCTTTCTTCTCTTATTTGTTCGTTCGTTCGTTCATTCGTTCGTTACACTGACAGTCATGGTCGATGGTTTCTGCGCGATGTTTTTCTCGTCGCAAGAATCGCCAAGAGCGTTATACTCAAAGTAGTATCTCCTTCAGTCGAGAGCGACGACATGCTGCACTCGGTGGTAGTACCGTGTTCCTGCATACACGGGTACTCGGTGGAACCAAGGGTGAGCTGCAAATCGATGCCCCCTGGCTAATACGGGATTATCTGCCCTGAAGGCATCCCGATTGCCTCATCTTATACACCGAACACGGTATACCTATATGGGCCTGGTTATTCGAATGACGTTCTTATTCATCGGCGTGCCTGGCCGCATCTCGGTCACTAAAGAAGCCTCCCAAATGCCGTATAGTGCGCAGCACGTGCTGGACCAGGCCCCGTAGTGACGCGTCGCGGTGCGTTCCTCGGAGAGAAGCAGCTTTGGAGGGCGAAGGAGGGGGCGTGGCGGAGACATTTGCACCTGCGCCTCAAACGCGTGCGGCCTGACAGGGCTGGCAAGGCGCCGCTGCCCGGCCTCATTAGCATACGCACCTGCGGACACAATGCGCCGCGTGTCTGGTCTTTCTTTTCTGCCCCTCCCGACTGCGCGCCTGTTTCCCAGTGCCACTTTATTCTTGCTCTCATGCCGACGTATAAGCCGGCATTCATTTCTTATGTGTCATTTCCCCCTTCTCAATCCAGCAGCGCCGCCTGCTTTTCGTTTACTTCGCTCTTTCGCGCCTTGCTCGGCTTCCTCGTTCACTCGCTATTCTGTTTCGTTCTTACTGCCTCGCGGATTCAGGCGCCGAGCGATGTACGCGTTTGGCTCTTTTTGCTTCGCATGCAGTTCACGAGCTGCTGTCGTTTTTGTTGTCGTTCAGGCGAACCAGCCAGCTTGGTTACTTCGTAAGTTTGTTTAAGCTCTTGTCTTCCATTTCAGTCTCCTTATTGCTGGAAATGCACAACCGTATATGTAAAATAAGATGCTTCTTTACTTTTTTTTGTATCTTCAAATGTTATTGCGCCCACCTGACGCAGCTATTGTTGCGGTGAAGTTGAACCCTTTCCAAACGTACGCGCTAAACACCGAATAACGGAAACCGTCTCGGTAATGCTGGGGACGAGAAATGAACACTTGGATGTGGCTCATGCGTTTACGCAACAGGCGTGGCACTCACGTTCCCCACCATTGCGCGCCCTTGCCCACATTGTTTCGTCTGCTCGCTTTCCCACCCCGAACGCAGCACGCGACCCAATGGACAGGTCCAGTGAGATATGGCAAGTATCGGCGCCTCGTTTCCATTGCGGTCGCACGTGCGCTCGATTTTTTTTTTGTACCCGCTGTTTTTTTTTTTTTTCTTTTGCTGCCTTCGTCGGTGCCTTCCAGCGCTAGCTTCGCTCCCAAATCCAGCTCGCATCGCAACTCGATTGGCAGCCGGGCCTGTCTAGACGGAAGCGCGCGCTGCACGCGGAAAAGAAACGGCGCGTGTCAGGCTGGCAGCGTCCCTCCTCCGCGCCACCTCCCCGCGTCTCGTGGGCCCAGCGAAACGCGTCGATGTCGCGACACCGACGCGCTGGCGCTCTCTCGACATCCATTCATCCGAGCGGCGCGCTGCTACAGCGACAGCCCGTGTACCGACGCTAAGAAAGTGCAGGGGAGACAGGGAGAAAAAAAAAAAAGGAAAATAGACGATGAATGCGAAATGTGAAAGCTGGATTTACAGTTTCAAAGCGCCTACGCTGAAGTCTCTTGCTTTTTTTTTTCTGATTTGCTGCATCTTTAAAAGGCAGGAACTTCTTGCCTACTTGCTCGATTGCTTGCTTGCTCCTTGATAAAAAATGGCGTTTATCAACTATATACGTAGTGGCCAAGGAACCGGCGGTTAGAGACGAGGGCGAGTAATCTTTCTGTGCAACTGGCCGTAGAAACGTTCGCATATGTCTGAAGCCCCACGCGGAAGTCCAGAGACAAAGGATAACCGTTGACAGTGACTTCTTTGTTCAACACATCGCTCTTCGGTATGGCTTCTCTCGTTCCGCTTCGTGCGCAGCAGGGATCGCGTTGAACCGCATCAACATGCTGGCGCGCGGGCAGTTAATTCAGGCTAATTTGCTCGCCCTGCGAATACGAAAGGGCTCTGCAACGTCCCTGAACCGCTACAGCGTCCCCGCAGCTGAGCGCAATGTCACGAGTACGCTTCCAGGATGCCGTCGCGTTTGGATGGAGTCTGTGACGCCTGTGTACTCCTGCACCATCATCAGCCTGGCCTTATGTCCACTGCACGATGATGACCTCTCCCAGCGACGTCCATTGTCCCGCACCAACTGACACCATGCATGCCTGCAAATATACTCATTTCATCACCCCGCTATGGCGATGGAACGAGAAATGATAGGGGTATTGCTATGAGACACTATACGACAGCGGTTTGGACGAAAGAGCAAACAGGTGCAGCGGACATTGTAGTTGATAAGAGGCAGCAATAGAGTTAGACGAACCGTAGCAATGCCTGGAGCAGATAACCAGTGGTGTATTAGTAGGGTTCTTCGATTTTCGGAGTTCTGGCAGCCCGCTGGCAGCCAGACTGCAGCTAAAGTCCCTAGATTTCCTGCTCTTTTTTAAGTAGCGACATCTACTCCGTCGGCCGCCATTATCTTCCTAGGTAGCATGCGACTTTCAACGGCCGCTGCTACATATCTACGCTGCTCGCAGCAGCATGCAAATGATTGCGGGGGAACAGCGTTAGGAAGAACATGGCTGCCGGAATGAGCGCCGCCCGACGAGATTCGTCGGCGGTGCTTCAAAGCTTGTCGCTACGTAAAGAAAGCAATATATATATATATATACATATATATATATATATATATATATATATATATATATTATATATATATATATATATATATATAGGGACTTTAACTGCTGCCAGCTAGTTGCGGTCCTGATAGGAAGTCACGTGGACTGGAATTCCTCGAGAACCCGAAACGGCCCGAAGGTTGCAACGTTGAACGCCGGGAAATCTCTGCGTGCGATAAACGTAAACATGCTATCAGCATAGCCACGGCTGGCGCGCGCTCGGCGTAGCCGGGCCATTTATGCGTGGCCAGCTTCGAAATACGTAGTTATGTTTGCCGCAGAGTTGAAGCGGTATTCTCAAGCGATCGCATCCGGGGATACGATAACTTTTGCGAGATTTCGCGCGACTTCGCACAGCACACGCACTGCGCCAACCTCACTCCTTGCACAGCGCAACAAACCACCTCCGACACCTCCGATGCCAAGACGCGAAAGCACGCGCAAATGATCGTAAACCCGAAAACTATCGCTCGTGGATATACTGCTTGCAGCGGTCACGTTGCCCACCAGTGTTGATGAGTTGGCGTTCAGTCATCATATTCAACAAAATACGGTAAACAGGATACTGGATATACGTCTCATACGCATAAAATTTCGCGCCGACCTGCTCGGGTTTCGATGTTATAAAGTTGCTTCGGCTGATGCTGCTTTATTTTTTTTTTTTTTTGCCCATGTACTATAGGAGCTGGCGCTGCAGCTGGCGCATGGAAATAAATGCTCGCCGTCTGTGACCAACGAAAAGCGTCACACGAAAAAGCAGTATTGGTCGCGATCATGAGAGCGATGAGCGAATGTAAATACGTATAGATATATACACCGGCTGGCCATTACTCAATTAGTGTATTTCATTAACGCACCCGCCGTGGTGGCTAAGGCGTTGCTCTACTAAAGCCGAGGCGCGGGATCAAAGCCCGGCCGCGGCGGCCGCATTTCAATGGGGGTGAAATGCAAGAACGCCCGTGTACCGTGAATTGGGTGCGCGTTAAAGAAATGGCCAAAATTAATCCGGAGTCCCTCACTACGGCGTGTCTCACAATCAAATCGTGGTTTTGGCACGTAACACAACAGACTTTAATTTTTTTATTCCGTTAACGTCAGCGGCGTAGTTAGAACACATCGGTGACATCTGCTTCGACGCCACCCAAACATACGACGGAGATGCGGAGCGAAGGCAGGCTGGCTGCTACCGCCTTGGCTAACTGCCGGAAAAGGACACATCACCGCATATACGCGAGAGATGTGAACGTGGATACCGCCAGAGAAAAAAATAGACCCAAAAGGCATTGCAACGTGTGGGAATGAGCGTCTACAACCTGCACGCAACACGACGCATACAGCATGCACGGCGCTGGTTCTGGCAGTCCGCGAGTAGCCAGAAGTGGAAAGTCGAAGAGGCCCCGTGTCAAAGAATCGGTGCCAAGAGAAGCAAAGGAAGGGACGCATTAGCTCTGAACTTCACAATGCGCTATCACTCTCGGTGCGCGGCACGGAGAAAGTAAGCGAATGCGATGCACATGCGTGATGTCTGGGGCGAGTGTTAAACTGCTACCTGCTTATTCATAGAAACGTAACGCTAGCGTGTCCGAAATAAAACGACTGTTAGTGCGGGGTCCTGACTGTGTCCTGTTCTGTGTTTTGTGTTCCAAAACAGGCGCGGTTAGGAAGCTCTGTGCCGTACAGCCAACTGGACGAAGTCGCAGCACTTCTATAGAGAACACCAGCGCGTATAACTTCTAGTGACGTCACGTTTAGCTGAAGTGTACAGACTCAACGCATCCGAAAAAGCAGGCCTGTGCACTCTGCTTTATGACGTCATGTTTATTGGACCGACATTTCCATTGTCATGCCTGGCGTGACGAAAGCGGTGACTATTAAAATCGCCGCGCGGCTTAGTTGGGAGCATCCCCATTAGACTCTATAGATGGCTTGCACAGACCTCATCGTATCATGCTGGTGCACCAGCACGAGGAGTAGCTGTGTCTGTGACGTCACATTAAAACTATCAATGGCAGTCGGGAAAGGTAACATGACGTCATGGATCGAAATGCATGGGCCTTGCGCTGTCTAGGAGATGTTCGCAGAACTCCGCTTATCTGCTGTCCCATAAACGCGTCTCCCTTGCCGATGCCTGCGTAATATTTTCTCCCTATCTTCCTTTCATTTGAACTTCTTCATTGCCGTACACTTATGTAAGCGATTATTCCTAGCCCCTTCCAGCGTTCACGCGTTAGCTTCGAATGTGTCACTCATGCATACAGATATCTCCAATACATGTTTGACTAAGGTTCATCGCTCGCCATGCCTAGCGGAACGACAATACGGGCCTATTGGGCTCTTTGACTATATAAGCCGCAGCTTCAGCATGTCACACGCTCTCGACTGGCGTGATTGGGCGCGTTTGCATTAGATAGATTCCGGGGTTTTACGTGCGAAAACCACGATCTGATTATGAGGCACGCCGTCGTGGAGGACTCCAGATTAATTTTGGCCACATGGGGTTCTTTAAAGTGTCCCCAATGCACGGAACGCGGGCGTTTTTGCATTTCGCCCCGCATCTAAATGCGGCCGCCGCGGCCGGGATTTGATCCCGCGACCTCGTGCTTTACCAGCGCGACACCACAGCCGCTAAGCCACCGTGGCGGGTTCGTTTGCATTCCATTTGGCTACACCTTGCGCTCGCATACATTTTCTGCTTAAAATTCAGTTGTATACAGCACTGACCTGTGTGACACGAGGAGTGACAGCGAACACGAGGATCAAATCCGCTTATGCAGACGCTTCGCAAGCCCAAGGACTTTCTGAAAAAAACTGCTTTGAATGTGTGTCAGTTGTACGACGATCTTGCTCTCTATATCGGGCATATGGCGATGCGCTGTTTCTGCGAAGCGCAATACGAAGGTGCTCCTCAACTTCATGCGCTATATAGCTTTCAATCAGTCCCCGTATATAAACTGCCTCGTGTATGAGTGTCTAAATGCGTGTGACATATGTTTTCTGTAACACACGGGTGTAAAAGTTCCTTAGTTTTATTCTTTGTCATTGCACCATTCGAACTGCAGTTTATAGCTAGATACCCGCGACAGACTTCCGGTATCAGGATGAAACGTAAAAGGCGGCATGGCCTTCGATGCACACGGCGGCTGCTGCATCAGCCAACCCGCATCAGGACCCCCAAGCGCCCTAGCCATTTCTGTAGCTTCTGTATTTCCTCATTTTGAAGTCGCTAAAATGTCGCCGCCAATTGTTTATTCAAGTCATTAGAATGGTTTCCGGTAGCTAAACAGAAAACCATGTCACTAAACAGACAACAAGTCGATAAATGCAGCGACAAAATCGCTAAAACAGCAACACTCATTACAAAACAGTAAACTGTTTAAACCAGCGCTCATTTTGTGTATTCAAAGATGGGTTAGACGGCCTCAAGAAACACGGGATGATGCAAGCGGCGGAATTGTGTGCCTGGAGGAAGGGGGGAGGGCAAATGGTCTACTTTGCCTCCGCCTCCCCCCTCCCGCTTCAATTTGCAATTTGCAAATTTGCAATGTGCGCATGGTGTCTTGTACACAGGAAACTTGCATCGAGGCAGAACGTCCTTCAGGACGTTCTACCCTGATCATCTAATCCGATCATCAACCACTGCATCAATTTAGGTTGTGTTCGAGGAACAATTATGATGGTGCGCGTGCCCGTTTGCCTTGTCAGTGGCACCGGCAGCGCCACGCGACGGTAAGACGCCCCTTCGCGCACGGCGGCCATGGAGCACTGCGGAGTGTCTTTCTCTGGATTTTGATTTTTTAGTAGTTTTTTGGGGGGTTCCGATATCAAATAGGCGTAATTTATTTGCATGGCATTCATCGGAGCCAGTGCGCCAGCCTGTAGCTATAGGTTACACCATAATGCATCAGCTCGGTGTCCCCAGCGCCCTCCGGTGGCGCAAAAAAGCTCCGGCAGCCATGCTCTACAAGTATCGCGTTTGAATCGCTGAGCGCTTTGGCCGTGTACATTAAATGTCATCATTTTTTACGACCGAGAGGAATTCAAGAGCAGCAGAAAAGTATTTAACTCAGTTAGTTGATTCATCGTACCTAAGACGAGTTTTGAACAAATGAACTGAAAAACAAAGGACTACGGAAGGCAGACAAGGGACGTCGCTATATATACACGTACATCTAGTACACGAAATGGCTTAGGTATATGACGCCGAAGCTGCCGACAGAAGGATATCGGTTCGTTTGGATCTGCTTTCGTGTGGAGTGACATTCACTTGCTTGTTTCGTCATCAGCCTATAATTATGTCCACTGCAGGACGAAGGCCTCTCCCTGCGATCTCCCGTTACCCCTGTCTTACGCTAGCTGATTCCAACTTGCACCTGCAAATTTCCTACCTGCATCACCCCAGCTAGTCTCCTGCCGTCCTCGACTGCGCTTCCCTTCTCCTGGTGTCCATTCTGTAACACTAATGGTGCATCGATTATACACCCTACGCATTACATGGCCTGCCAGCTTCACGTTTTTCGCTTAATGTCAATTAGAATATCGGTTATCCCCGTTTGTTCTCTGATCCACACCGCTCTATTCCTGTCTCTTAACGTTAGGCCTAACATGTTTCGTTCCATCGCTCTTTGTGCAGTCCTTAACTTGTTCTCGAGCTTCTTTGTTAACCACCAAGTTTCTGCCCCATATGTTATCACCGGTAGAATGCAATGATTGTACACTTTTGTTTTTAACGACACTGGTAAATCTCCCAGTCAGGATTTGGTAATGCCTGCCATACGCACGTGCTTGTTTATGTACCTTAAATTCGGCTTATAAGTTATAATAGCGTAATATATATATATATATATATATATATATAATAGCGTAATATGTATATAATATGTATCTGTGTAAGCATTTTGACGACGTCTTGTGTCGTACTGAAAGCGTGCCACACGGTAACGGCGACGAAAGCCACTGCTCGGGCGGTGTATGGGCTACTCGCACATGAATGAAATGTTCACAGACTTATCTGTGGTGCGCTGCTACCAGGTAATTTTATCCTTATATGTAGAAAAAAGTTTAGAACCTCTAGAAATGCTGATTAATGGTATTCACTATAATTACACTGCGCTAACAAACAAATTGAATGCACATTTTGGGACGCCGGCGAATTCGCAGCCTCAGATTCTTTGTCAGATGGCACTTCTCTTGTGTCATGCATCTGTGTAGCAAATACTGTCTCAGTATTTATGACGCCAATTACAGAAGCAAAAACAGCAGCCATCATAGGTCCTCTTAAGATGCATGCGCTTCTGGCGATGATAACATGGCACCATTTCCAATTATAAGTTTCATTGCCCCTCACTCACATATTTATTCAGATGTTGGTTGCTAGAGTGCTCCCTAGCAAAGTAAAGCTAGCCCGTGTTGCTGTTATATTTAATGTCGAAAATAAAAAGTTGCAGTGTCGCCCGAAAGGCGTAGCATCGATTGCGATAGCGATTTAGTAGACAGCTATACGACGTAAGGATAGTAGTTTTATCGGTTGTATAAACGTATAAACATTCGCTTACTAATTAAATTAACAAGCATGTCGTCAGGCGCGTGCAAGCAAACATGAACACATCTCACTCGATGACCGCGGAAACTCGCTGTCAAAACGCTGGAGTGAGGAAGCGCGGTAGCTGGAGTGAGCGAATTGACCTTCGTGCTGCCTCTTTCTTCAACGCCAACTAAGCGGCGAGAACACAGCACACACGAAGCTATCGGCGCTCGGCGTACTCTGTCCCCATCGCAGATCGCTTTCAAGATAGGGCCCGCGCGGCCGTGCGTAACGCAGCAGGCGCCGGAGTATAGCGCCCCCTCCCTCCCCTCCCCCTCGGCCCTTGACGAAAGACGGCGCGCTTCCTCCCCGCTTTCCTCCATCGCGCGCGCGAGATTGAGCCACCATTATCGGCTCACCCTCGCACGTTTTCACTATACAGCATACGGCGCGCGGCGACGATGTTGTCGACCTTGGACTTTATACGGACCGTCACGATGACGCCGACGGGGATGGCAAAAATGCGCCTCGAGTGTTCACATATTTGCCATCGCAATAAAACAGACCTCCGCAGTTACCGCCCAATTTCAGTTCTGCCAATTTTCTCTAAGTTTGCTGAGAAAATACTTTACACGCGCTTACTTCGTTTCCTACAGTATAAGAATTTCATTGCTAATCAGCAAGACGGCTCCCAACCCGGCAAGTCGACTGAAACCGCATTGCAAAGAACAAAAAAAAAAAAAACAAAAAAAAAAACGTCGTGGTTTTAAGCATTTAACTGCAACTTTACTATTGCCCTTTTTCTTGATTCCTGTAAAGCGTTTGGCTCTGTTCAACATAAAATTCTACTACGAAAATTGGAAGTATATGGAATTTGTAGCAACGTGGAAGTACTAATAGAAAGGAGACTTGTTCGTAACGAATTGCGTGTAATTAATTGTTCGCAATTACATCTTTTCCCAATATTTTTATTTAACCATTACTTTGCTTGATCGGTAACGCTAACTGTAATTCAATCATTCAATGACTTTTTTCAGTAATCGATTACATGCAACAGTTGCTTTATTGACAGGACAAGCTGTAACAAACGACGCCGGATTGAGAACCAGAATTTGCCGAAAACTACTGCAGAACGCTCGAGATCGTTCCACGCAGAAGCCTCACGGATGTGCATGTTCAGACAGGCAAACCCGAGTGCTCAGTATTTCTTTGCTCATCTTAACGCTCCATAAGACGCTGACCGATGACTGGAACAGGTGCTGGTATGCTTCGATAGCGAAGGCCACTTAGGACGCTAATGCCAGGAGATCAGATCAGCGAAATCACAATTTTATTGGCTTTGCATTGGCCCAACCGGGAGCGTCTTCCAAGTCCCCGAAGCACTGAGGCGCTGCGCTTCAGTGAGGACCCAAATGCTGAGCAACCACAATATTGTGCTCAAGATCCATATACCTTACACCCTACCCCTTGGCGCGCACATCGAGCAAACTGGCTGATCTCTTATGCAGTTTTCAATTTGGCTGCTGATGTCTTCACGACAAAAACATGGGACTATGACCGACGAATTTTTTAAAAGCAATTGTTAGTGCAGATAAGCAATGTATGAAGAGCTGCAGAAGACGCACTTAAAGGGGTGGGTGGTCAGGCCAACTCGTTCTGTTTACTGCATCTATGCTGTAAACAGAACGAGTTGGCATGACCTCTATGCAGTGCTAATAAACGTTCGGAGGAAAGTAACGTTGAAGTAATCGATTAATATTAAATAATTCCTCCATTACTATAGTGGGGCACTAATTGGTAACCCATAATCCATTACATTTTTGAATGGAGTAATTGTAATTTTAATCGGTTACCTTTTTTTCTGAAACGCGTACATGTGTGATAGAAAGCTGCCTAGCAGGCCAATTACAGTACACAAGGCTGCATAATACGTGCTCTGACCTTGGGAAAATAAAGTATGCGATACCCCAGGGCTCCATATTAGCACCCTTCCTATTTTCTGTGTACATTAACGACACAGTGAACATTCCTTTAGCATAGAATATCTTTATATACGTTGATGATACTAACGTTTTTTTTTTTCTCTGGCTCTCACCTGAAAGAGCTTGAGCAGCGCGCGGCTGGACCAGGTTACAGATTAGATTGGTGTTTAATCAACTAAAATTGAATAATAAGAAAACCAGTTTCATATTTTACGTCCCAAAAACAATGCAATAAACCACAGTATTCATCTATAATTTAGTAATTCGCAAATCACGCGAAATAATTCCTGCAATTTTTTGGGTGTGCATTACCGCAGTGAAATAGGCTGGACTGATCCCGTCAGTAATAAATTAAAATGAAAATTGCTTGATAAAGAGGCGTTAATAATTGCCATAAGCAGTCTTCTCCCATACTCTGTCTAAAAACAGTTCTATTTTTTTCTTGTTGACTCGTATCTAACCTACTGCAACTTAACATTGGGCACGTGTAATAAAACCGATGCACATCAGTTGACGCCTAGTTGCGCAACAGAAAGCATTAAAACTCTTAATGAGAAGTCCTGGTAACGATGAAAACCTATTCTATGTTTTTAACGTGCTGTATTTTCGTGAATACTACAAGCTCAACCTGGAAGTTTTTATTTATCACCGTAATAAGCAATACGTTTCTTCATTTAGTAGCATGTACGCTATTCGCAGTGTACGTAACATTATGGCGTACATACAACCTCACTTGACTCGGCCGAGGACAAATTATGACACTATATATCACTCGCGCATCAAATCGTCGCTCTATGCAATAATTATCCTAGTTTAGTGGACATTGCACATGTGAGCAGATCCATTCCTATTTTCAGAAATAAAGTAGGATTACTTTTTGACCCAGGCTGAAACGTCGCGTTATTTTTCTGCAGTGTTTACATGTCTTTGTATGTCCTTGTAACCTGCATTGTTCAGAGGGTTTTTCTTTTCCTTGTTGTATTTGCTATGTGCTGGTTATACACCCCTTGTTCACCCCTTCTTCGACGACGGTAGAAACGCTATTCATTTCTTTCATGTATTTGTATATATTAGTGTATATAGGACAACTTGTATAGTTCTGAATTGATCCTCGTTATGTTCGCTGACCCCACTATACTGTGGGCCCGCGCCGACGGCGTCAGAGCAGTCAGAGCGCCCCGAACGCCGGTCGCGCTGGTTCTTCCACGACATTAGATTATAGCGGGTCTACTTTCGCCAGCGTAGCCTAGCCGCTCCGCGCGTTACGTCGTATTGTATCGGTGGCTTTAAACTTGGCTCGTCTGTCAATTTGCCTCGTGTCTTCGATCAAGTGGCCAGGGCCCTGTGCGGCGAGTCCTGGCGCCTGCACTTAGCAGTGACATTATGGCGCTACTCCTTTTCTTCGAATGTGCTTTCCATGGAAGACGGCAGAGGGCGCGTCCATTCTTGCTTCCAGTTAATATTTCCAGGGTGAAGGAAACCACGCCTTCGCTAACTTCAGGCTAGGGCGTCGCTGACAACCTCTGTCACTTGTGCCCGTAGAACAATGAGTGAAGTAAGACCTTGAAACGTTTCCGTATAGCGAGCGAGTTGTGCGTCTAGAACCTCATCATCTGCGATCATCTGCACTGTGGCCATGCTCTAATACTGAGGCTGTCCACACAAGACATTTGGGAAGGCTACAGGCACGATGAGAAAACTGCATGTACGCGTTGGCTAACGGGCAACTGATTTGCAAAGATGATGTTGCAATGCCTGTAGGGTAGGCTTGTATGCATTTATTTAGTGTCCTATGTTCGTTGTTTCGTGTCTAATATCCGTTTTTTTCTTTTGTCCTTGAAAGGGAAAAAATATAGACGTTATAGTTTCATAGTTTCTCGGCTTGTGTGTCCGTGTTACTGAAAAAGTTGCTACGAACGCAGCATTTCTTTGCTATTTATACAACAATTGCCCCGTCCGCGCGCCACTGACCAAAAAGCGAAACAGCCGACACATTCGCGCGCATTCTTTCTACACTTACAGAACACGTTTCGAGCTGTGCCGCTGACTAGCCATATCAAAACGCGTGAAATGCAAATGCTGTGCACAAATGATTTCGTGCTTATGTAAATAATATATTCCTGCTTCAGTGTACTTCATTTTCGGACGTCTCGTTCCAGACCTGCGTTTTTCCTGCGATCGCAGTCTCGCTTGATTCTGACTCCACGATCTCTGCCTGCACTAAACGAAAGCGTCAGCATACCAACGCTATTCCGGGGCCATGGAAGAAGCCCTGGCCGAATTCTTCGGGACGGCTGCTTCCATCGCGCTTCCATGGGCGGGGAACTCTGCAGTGCGTCGGCTCAATTCCGCGCAGCAGTCGCGAAGCACGCCTCGCGACTTCTCATGCTGACGTCACAACGCCCCCGCATTCGCGCAGCTTCGTCGAGATCGACTCGGCGCAACTTGAAAGCTACCGCTCGGAAACCTGCTCGGAGGTGGGTGCGGAAAGACTCTCTGGGCGGGTCGATCGCTTGCGCCCGTGACACTCTCGGAGCATGCACTGCACCCAAGTGGGGAACCGTGCGCAGCTCGGTCCGTTCCTTCCCCGCCGTCTCGTTGGCTTCTGTTTGCCCGCTGCTGCTTGCGTGTCTCTGCGCCCGCCGGCTTTCTCTTTCTGCGCGCCCAGTGGAACTTTTCTCCCCGGAGCGGTTCGTTAGCGCCGGCCCAGTGGCCCAGCCCTCGCCTCGCTGCTTCTTCGCGTGTACGAGCCAGCGGGCACGATCAATGCCGCCTCGCAATCAGGCCTCGCCGCGGCAGCGCTATCCCCGCACGGCCGCCGAGGGGCTGCGAGGCTTGTAGCGACTCGCCAGCACCGCTCCGGGGGCTTCGAAGGTGCTTGGTCCCAGCTCGGCTATCTCGCGAGTCACGGCACGCCTGGAAGCGTGGCTTCTGCTTTACGCCGTGATCCCCCGATGGCTCCGCCCCGTCGTAACATCGACTATTCTGACCGTTCTACACTGAAACCTGGGCTGCCGCGAACGTCTATACAATGGACTGACCGTTTGCCGATCGCAGCATCCCGTGAAAAGCTCCGTCGCTTCGCTTTCGTTAAAGTAGTCTTTCCAGCTAGCATATATCCCTCACGGCTTGTACCATTGCGCGTATTCTTACCGCTAATGTCAGTGCAGCCTCTATAATCCAGCAACGCTGCAATCACTCTATAAGCATCTGAAAAACTTTAAAATTTTTTTTTATTTTCTTACGGGGGAGGGGGGCGGATGAGAGACTGCTCGGCAGAACGCAAAGTATTCGTATAAATAATGGCAGCCAGCACCGCATTCACGTAGTGGGCGCTTCAGGTCGTGCTCGGGCTTTTCTCTGGCTCAGGTGCAGACTATACTCGCGCCTGCGTTGCAGGCTTTCACGCTATTTAGTCTCGGCTCCCTCGCGTAGTCTCCCACGCGCGCTCTCGGCGTCCTTCAGTCGGCCGTCACTGCGCCTCGACTCCGGCGACAAAAGAGACGGCAGCAGCCACAACATGCGCTGCTGGTGAGCCGAATCCTCAACGGCCTCCGAATTGGCGACGCCGTTCTCGTGGAATACGAACATGTGTACGAGTGGTTACGTACCAATAAAGCTAACAACCACCCCAAGGAAAAACAACATCATTGCCGGTTTTGTACAACTTGAGAGAAGCAAACAAAAATTACGAAAGTAAAGAAGCAACACGGCATACATTCGCAAAGAAATACACTAGGTGGAAGGGTTTACGAGGGCAGACTATTGAGAGTGGTGTATGATGGGCTCTTAGACTATCGAAGCGGTCAGGGAGCGCATTCCTGAAAACGATTGTATCAGGGACGAATGGGATTTGTCCATTCTTCGTCCTTCTAGCTTCAAATGGCTTTCAGACTTTGCAAATTGACCATTCTCAACAAAATATTGCGTTATAAGTGGAACTATTCGCAACGATTCTGCGTGTACACAGTCTTATTTCTTTTTGCATACAAAAAATAGGGTTGCATCGAAATTTAGACCAATCAGGGCAGATAAATCGTAGTAACAAAGACACAGGAACGTCTGAAGGTGTAAGCTCGAAGGTCACACAAATTCACGTGCTCACTAAATTCCCATGTAAGCTGCAGGATCGTAACGCTAGAGTTCCATCTAGTTAATTTAGTAGAGAACTGAAATACGTTTATTTACTAAATTACTAAATTACCTTAGTTTTATTGGGTGGCGGGAGATGTATTTGCCGCCATTGAGGCTGTTCAAGTGTACACGGACAGATGAGACAATTGCGATACCCAGGACACTTTCCTTTCATCCATTATCTTTGCCTCTGCTTGTTTTCTTCAACAGCTAAAGTTTCTCATCAACCAGAGGTTCCTCGCTGCTCAGCCTATCAGCGGTATGCAGGCATCCTTTACGCTACAGTACCGTATCGCCATTTAGCGCAAATAATGCGAAAGAATGAACAAATAAAAGTCTCGCGTCACAAGTTTCTCTGAGGTTGCTTCAATCAGGCAGCGCGCAAACGGGAGTACTGCAACGCTGGTCAAACTGGCAGGCTCAACAGTTGCCCTTCGGAGATATCCTGTAGCGAGCGAAAGTCTTGCAAAAGTTTTCTTGCAGTGTGTACGATCCCGAAAAGGTGCCCGTTCCGGTGAATTCTCTTATTCCTTGGCTGCTTGCTCAAAGGTGTAATATCCGTCTTAGGCTGAATTTGTGTGCCTCCCTGTGACTGGGCTTCTTCTGTATTGCGAAGTCTTTGTGGACTTAAGAGCCATTGAAGTGGTCGTCCAGTCAACTTGTTGTGATCGCAACGAGGTTGCGTGTTCAGCGTCAGGAGTAAGCTTGAAAGGAGTCATTTACCTGCGAACAGAAGAACAATGAACTCAGTTAATTCAGGTATAAAGCGACCAGCACTAAGCAACGGCAGACGTCATAGTGTCTCTTTAGCTGGAAGCCGCTGATTCATGTTTCTGTGACTGTCTCGGTTGCTGGAGGGCGTGGGTTCGAAGCTCTGCTACCGCAGGTGCCCGTGCACTGGTTGAAAATGGGCACAGACATCACCCGGCCTGGCATTCGTATTTTCAACAAGGAAGGAGCTCGCATCGTGGAAATTCCCGCCGATACCATGCGGCACAAAGCACTTTAAATATGTCAGCGAAAGGGTGTCGTTTTACCCCTCCCGTTATCTAGCACTTGTTATACTTTAAATGTGAAGTCCAACCAACTCGCCATACATCAAATTCACCGGCTGGCGTGTCTTATGCAGTGGTGGGCCCGTCGTTCGCGGAGTCCGATGTTCTGCACCCGGCGACAAGTATTTTTGTGGCTGAGGCCTATCCATTGTTCTTGGTTGTAAAGTACATAACCAATGTTAAGATACAGAAGACAATAATTTATACAGCCTTTTAAGCATCGCTAAAGCTTTCGCGTCGCTACAGAAGCGTAAAAAATCCTGTAATTAACAACATTTACTCGGTCCCATGCAATGCATACGTGTCTGAGCAGCGCGCCATAATATTCTGGGTGCCTGGGCACGGAGCCATCGAGGGTAATATGCTTGCCGCTGAAATCGCCACGTCCATAGTAAGAAGAAAAATAAACAAAAACTCGTCCACAGCTGTCCCTGCCATAGCTACGAAGCCTTTCATTAGGAAAAAAGTGAATAGGCTACGGACAACGCTTGTGGGATGCCTAAACCTCTAATAACCTCCACCTAATTAACACACGGCTAGGCGCTTCGCCACCAATAACAAAATCACGAATAATCGATGTCCTGTTCTGTCTGCTCAGAATAGGGTGCACATACGGCACACACGGTGGTGAACCTCCTACCTGTGGTAGATGTGATGAAAGGCTGACCATCATTCACGCGCTTGTGGAGTGTCTCGGAAGTGCAAGCTGAGAGGAAAAAAAAATCCTTTAAGCACATCAGCAGCGTGTGCCACTACACACAGCAATGTTTCTTGGAACAGATCCATTATTCGAAACAAAGTAAGTTTTCAACTTTTTAAACGCTGTTAGTGCAGTGCACATTATCAGTCCAAGAAATACGTAGCACAGCCTCTGATCAGAGGTTGTTCTTGTGATAGTTACATCTAGAGCACTGCACGTGCCTCCAGGCCGTCGCGTTCAAGGGCCCTAATTAGGCAGTATAGTGTTGCCTGTAAACTGGCTGCTTTTGTGCGTTTAAGTCCCCTTAATCCTATCATCACCTTGTGGCGTCTGTCCCCTACTCGTCTCATTGACATACATTTACTACATGCTACGTATTTACTACGTATTTTACAGCGAACGTTTTTTAGGCCTTTATACAACCATGTTACACCTACCATTAGTGATACATTTCACTGACCCCTCGTGACCATTGCTTGGAACTCATGGCCATATGTAGCCCTTGCGCCATAAGACCCCATAAGTCATCAACTTTCCGTTCATTTAAAAAACTCTATGAGTAGCTGAGGAAATGGAACAGGCATTACCACTATACAGTTGGGCGTGACGAAACGAAAACAAAAAATGAAACTAGTAGAAACAATATAATTGAAAATGATTCTCAAGCGTTAGCTCGTTTGTAATATCCTGCAAGTCCGTTGAGTTGTGGCTCTAGCACGCTACCCCCCTACCCCACTCTACATTTCTTCTCTCACTTCTCCACAATCGCATCACCACATCCCCTCTTATTCGTTTACGATGGTATCGCCCCAGTTTTTATTACACCGTCTGCCAAATCGACCCAGTTTACTAGTCATATACACTGTTTCCAGGTTCGGCCCACTTTAGTAGGCAACAAAGTGACCGAGAAGCTGTGCGGAAATCCCAGGAGGAAGACGGAGAAGGCTTCGCTTTCATAAATAAATTATGCGCTTCAAGGCGTGTATTTGTGGCAGTGAGGGCATTTAGGGTACCATTTGCTGTTTCGTTGCGTAGAGAACAGAGCTGGTCAACGCCTCATCATTGGTGGTCTTGTCTTCCACTGGCTCGTTCAATCCTTCACCGTACCACATTCCTCCTTTACAACCGCTTCGCCACCATCTCCGTTATTCCTTTGACCGCCGTCAGTACATTTCCCTTCGCACTCCTTCGTACCAGTGGTCCATTTAATCAAGGATTGGATCATCGTAAATAAAGCTAATGCTTAAGAACTCGGGGGCCACCATCTCCGAGTGGCGGAGTCCGCTTGCTGCAGGGCGCACGCGAAAATGTCGCCTCGCGCGTGCAACCCTTCACAAAGCGTGCGTCTCTTTCCGTTTCTTCGCGCAGCCAGTTCGCGGCCAAGTGTGCCAAGTGCAGCCGGGCCATCGGCGCCTCGGACTGGGTCCGCCGGGCGCGCGAGCAGGTCTACCACTTGGCCTGCTTCGCCTGTGACGCCTGCAAGCGGCAGCTATCCACCGGCGAGGAGTTCGCACTGCATGACGGACGGGTGCTCTGCAAGAGCCACTACTTCGAACTGCTCGACGGGGCCTCCGGGTCCAACGACGGTGGGTATATGCGCTGCGCGCGTATAAGATCTATTGACTCGTCGCCTCCGTAGATGTACGGACAAACCTCAAAGTCCTAAAACTGTACACCCGCTACGCTGTAGTGGAGGTCTCGGTGTTAATTTTCACCACCAGGGTTCCTTTATCGGACACCCACTGCTGGGAACACCGGCAGTCTCGCACACCGCCCCCTTCGAAATACGATCCGTGGGAAATCAAGTCCACGAGCAGAACCGAGCTGAGAATCGGCACCGTAGCTATAAATGAAGACGCAATCATCCGGCCGTTCGCAGTAGTGATGACATCTCTTCTCGCAAAGGGTCTTCTAAAATGACGGTGGAAATTCGCGAGAATCCACTGCATAATTTGCGAATCCACCAACAATTCAAGAAGAAAAATTTCAACGATAGATATGATCAACAGTAGCAAACGTGCAATTTTAGGCAGCTCAAGAATCAATCAATTGAGAATGCGATGCGAAAGACATCTTAGGCAAGCAAAATTCAACAACCTCACATATGCTTACATTGATGGCGAAAGCGAGTTTGTCTAACGACTTTTATGACGTTTCACCAGACCGTCTCTATTGCCAGAGACAGATCTGAAAATTTAGCGTTGCCATTTTTTTTACTCGCAAGGCTTCCTCTAAACAAACATTGAAGCGCTCTTGGAATCCGCTAAATATGTGGTTGTTGCGGCAAACTCAAGGTCTACAGAACCTAGTGACCGTTCAAGCGCTATAGAGGACGAGAAAGTGGGCACAGGAAAGCGCGATTTTCAACGCGTGACTTTATTTAAAACGAGGCGTAACTTGTGCGCACGCACTCTAAGAACACCGGCTATGCAGCGAAAGCGCCAATTTGCCGCTAAACAAGCTTGAGACACGGTGTTCAGCACGAGATCTTGGGTTGGATTCTATAGAAGCGCACCCAACGCACGGTACACGAACGTTTTTGCATTCCGCGCCATCGCGATTATTCATGCAAACAAAGATAAACGCCACACGTATACGCACGCTCAAAGACAAGTAGGCTAGCAATTGTCTTCTGAAAGGGGCACCACGCCCACCCGCTCGTAAAAAAAAAAAATACAGGAGGTGAAGTGAAGAGGAAGACATACTACAACAGGTATCACGTGGAGTATGAAGGGAACAGCGCAAATACGTTTGTGTGCACGTTAAAGACTCCCAGGTGGTCAAAGTTTTTGCGTGGCCCGCCACCCGCAATCAGCTAGATCTAGCGAAAAATTCGCCAAATTGCCAACACTAATCCGCAGCGGAATGCATCGCTGGCTCACCGTGGGTGAACCACACACTTTTTTTTTTTTTTTGCTGCCGTCAACATGCTGATCGACTGAGAAACGACTTCATGTGAGAAGCGACTTCGGGAGGTGGCCTATTTTACGGTTTTGCACTCACAGGGGGCCATCCTGCGCTCTAAGCTGACACCGAAAAGTATAGACGCTGCGCAGGGCGTTGTTTTTTACTACAGTGATGGAGGAATGAAGGATGTTATATGTTCGCCAACCAATACTGTACAGTCTAAAAGTTTGTTCAAAGAACGCAGCCCCTTCTGCGAGGGCAATCGTCACACGTATCTCATTTTTTATTTTATTATTATTATTATTATTTTATTAGATTTAAGCACTCCACAGGAGTGACACATATTGAAATGAGCAAGTGCTCTTTGATAAAGGAACAGGGAATTTGTGCGCCGTTAACACTAAAACTTCTGCGTCAAACGCGCAAGTGCACTGTGCAAAGGCAGTTTCCAAGTTTCACATGTAAATTATGCAAAATAGTGCACATTCCGTGAGGTAATTCCAGCTCAGTGGCGCTAACAGAATCTGGGTAGGAGCAGCTAGAGTGTTTGAAAAGGGGGAAAAAGTTATTCTTGTTGAACTCTAGAAGCACCCCTTGGGAGAGTTTTGTGACTCAACCGGGGCGATCCTACAGACGCACGGCCTCAGCACTACGACTCCGAGTGGTGAAGGCAACGTTGTCATAAAAATTTAACGCGAGTGTTTGTTTATTACGGAAAACCCGCAGCGCGTTATTAGCACAAGCGCAGAGTGGACGGGAGGCAGCGTTCATTTACCCTGTCAGCAGTTAAGTGTTCATCCACGACTATCACGTGGGTAGACCCAGTGTTGTATACTTATGACTCCAATAAATAGAGTCTGAGCTGGTTCTGAGCTGAGCTGGTTCAGTAGAGCTGGTGAAATGTATGGCAGTCCTTGTTGTATGTATATTAACGGTTTGAATATACTGATTGAAGCATTTCTATTATATTTTTTTTTCACTTAAGGATGCATAAGCTCGTTCCATACTTGGTAAGCAGTGAACGGTCTTCCACCTAGCCGGTGCCAAAATGTAAATCTGGGGAATCATAGGTGCGGGAATATCAAGGTGATGTATGTGTGCAGCCCGATGAATGTATTAACGCGGTGAAAGGTCATCTATGCCTGTGGTTGTGTCGCAGAAAACAGCGAACAGGAGTGCGGCTCGGGCAGTTCGGGCGGCGGCTCCGGGGGAGGGGGCGGCTCCAAGGCCAAGACGAAGCGAGTGCGGACAACCTTCACCGAGGAGCAGCTACAGGTGCTGCAGGCCAACTTCAACCTGGACTCGAACCCAGACGGACAGGACCTGGAGCGCATCGCGCAGATCACGGGCCTCAGCAAGCGTGTCACCCAGGTCTGGTTCCAGAATTCGCGCGCCCGCCAGAAGAAGTATTTCAACAACCAGGCCAAGAAAGGTGTGCCTGCTGCTCGCGTTTCCCCATGCATGCTCATACACTCGAGCCGCACGTGCGATTTATGAGCGCTAATGGGTCGGCTGAGTGTGGCAAGGCTGCGACAAAAGAACTCTTTAGTCTGATCGACCGTCCGTGCCCACAACACCGTATATTCATGTCGGAAAGCCGAGAGCTTTTTTTTTCTCGGTATTTTGTTCGGCTGCTAAGTGCTCTGCATGTAGCCCAATGTACACTCATTGATTAATTTGAAACCTTTTGGTATTGTCTAATCAATTGGTTTAATTGCGCTTGTCTTCCGACACTCGTTATTCACTCAACTCGGGTGCATACCGCACATGTAAATAGCCCTCAGTCTGACTGCTACACTCTCCCCGAATTCAAGCGTGAACGCAGCTCAGCGCCGTGCTGTGGTGGCGTGGTTGTCAGCTGAGCTTGTGAGCCGACGCTTCAGATGACCCTTATTATTTTTTTTTTTTTGCTAGGCGCCACATAACCAGGCAACATTTGCCACAAAACTTTTGAAAGCTCGCGTCAATGTATTTCTGTGGTACAAGAGCTATCGAGAGTGGCTGAGCCAGCAGTATAAATATGTATGCATGGCCAGTGTATCTTGAGCAAAAGGAGTAGCGATAGCTATTTAAGAGCAGGTAAGGACAGCTCACTTTTTTTAATGATTTCTGGTATGGTGAGGTTCACTTCGGATTGAACAAGACACAAAGCAGGACGCGAGGGTTTAGTTGTGGGAGTGAAGCTTGATAGGCTGGCGCAATAACGAGAGACCGTGTTACGAAAACAGGTGTACGGCTAAGGCTGAGGTGCAACAAATTTCGTACAAGTAGCCACGAGGACATTCGTACACGGCATTCGTATATGGGAGCTCCAAGGGCAATGGAAGACTGAAGGATGAAGTTTAGAAAAAAATCGAGGGAGGTACCAATGTTGCCTGAGCCCCGATAGTGGATATGTCGTGCGACACATCCGGGAGACCTTGCTGAGGCGGTCTGGCCTCTGCTGCAACCAGCGTGCTGACTTCAGCAAATGGATTTAATATGACGGTCCTTACTTCACTTCCTGCACGATGTGAGGTTGCAACCATTTATGTAATTTTTTTACTATGCATTAAGGCATCCCACCTCTATATAAAAAGGAAACCGTACTGGCAAGCACACAATAATACTATTACAAACACACAATATTAGCGTAATACCATATAGCTAGGGCTCCGTGTTTTTGGAGCTTATTTTTCTTGCAATTCGGAGGGTGTTTTTCGGAGTTTATTTTCTGGCAGAAATTCGGAGTTTATCGGAGTTTATTTCTCGTAAATTCCCAATTTTTCGAAATCCGGAGGTAAAGTTTGCGTTATTATGAATACTCCAAAATCGTAGATGAAATGATATCTGAACACGATAACATCAGAACACACGAAGCGTATTTTTGTTTTCTGGAAGGTTTTAACGCACAAACACATATACATACAAGCACAAATACTTCAATACAAAACACCTACGTTTGTGCGTATTACAATCTTAAAGCTTGTTGCAATAGACGCGATCATACTTTACAAGGTTGCTGTGACTGATGGAAGCACGCTCCTTTCGATTGAAGATCCTCAGCTTTGAAAATGTCCTTTCAACGTTTGCGCCAGAAGACTCAGCGCGCAGTGAGAAAGCACTGGCCACTGGACAGTGCGAAGTCTCCAAAGCGACAGGGGTTCAACAATGTTACGATTAATTAGCTCTGGTAGTTCGCAAAACCACTCATGAGTTGGCTCATGTCGTCAGTTTCAAGAAACACTATAACTTAAAAATCCGCGCATAGGTTTCGAACGCGTGGGGTAACTCATGCTTCACATTTAGATTCGCTATTAGAACACTACACCAAAACGATTCACTGGCGTACTGCGAGTGCATCAAAAAGGTTCCTCTCAACTGTCTGTCTCAACTTTTCAGCGACAGCAGCGAAGGTCCATGAAGGTCTGCGACAGTCGTTGAGCGGTGATACGTCTGTCGCTCCGTGCGCGACAAGCCCTTTGGTGGGCTTGTCGCGCAGCCCTTCGATGGTGTGGTCTACGAGATACGGTTGCATGACTTGAGGTAAAGTTTGTTGGGCCAAACCGGCCGATGTACCAATGACTGCTTAGAACATGCCCTTTCGATATAGAATGGAAGCGGACCATATTGGCCGTTAAAATCGGAGTTTACCGGATAAATCCGAATTGTCAAAGATTTTACCGGCGAGTGTTTATCAGATTTTTTCGGAATTATCTGAAAACACGGAGCCCTACATATAGCCTTCACGGAGCATAGAATCGGAGCATCGGCTTCGAAATCCACTAGGCTACTGGCGATTGCACTCAAACTTCTTGGGATGTGGTGCACTGGTAAGGTGTGTCTCCATTCAGTAAGGCGGCACGCACTGCCACTTCGATCCAACGTTGCCGCACTAGCGGTCAGGATTGTCGCAGTGGCAAGCTTACGTCGCACAAGTTTCATACTTTGCAGTTACAGATTTCACAAGGGCCAACATTTCATCACAATGTCGCAGCTCGACAAGTTGATCAGGTTAGGGCTACTGTGACCCATTGTGGTGGTGATTTGGCGTAGTCTTCTACAAAAGGTGCTACGAAGGCATTGACATCGAGGAATAAGAACCGAGAGTGCTCTTTCGCACAGAATCGGGGTTACGTATTCGACAGCACTTTTGAACTCTGTAGCAACATGTTCGTTTGGTAAGCGATGGCTTTTTCCCAGTGCTCATGGCTTTTTCCCTATATGGCGGAACGATGCAAGGCGTAAAGTGAGCGCTTTTACAGTTCCGTCCCCAAGTGACCGCGACACGGCGGCCTGTAATTGAGTGTTTGTAATGCTTACAAGTAAAAGGAGTCCAAACATTAGTCAGTATATGTTAGCGTCGGTGGCGGCGAGTACCAGTAGCAACAACTGCGAATACGCGCTTATGGAAGCTCGTGCTGATGAGAACAAGTGCCGGTGAATGTGAACTGGTTCGGTTGCCGCAGAGAAAATACCGAGTGCGCTGACATCAAACTGTTGCGGCCTGGTTATGCACTGGTAAGGCGTAGGTGCAAGTGTGCCCACACGGTGACTGCTTAGCCGATAGACGAATGTTACAATGGCCACTGAGCCAGCGGTCTTAGAGGGCACCTTGAAACATCATCTCCGACGTCCCCATCTGTTTCTTAGCTATGGATAAGGCTGTACGTCCACATACAACGGCCCTCATAGGCAAACATACGGCCCCTATGTCAGGTGGTTTCCCGTGTAGTGGAGGCCGTCGCGAGCGAGAAAAGCGGTCTACGCTGAATCGAAAATATCCGTTGATGCCTCCACAATTAGAGCCTTCGTAGGCAGAATCCTGTTTTGAGAAGCATGTTCTTCTATATACGATAGCATGCGTATTTAATGAATAAGAAATATGTGTGTGGGTGGGTCTAATATCCCGGCGTTCAAGTAGGAAGGAACGGGGCTGCATGCCCAGCCGCTGAGAGTAAAAGACAGGTGGCCCCGGGGAGAGAGCCATTAGCAACCCGCTCCTGGTTTCTTTGATTGGCCCTGAAGCAGCTTCGAGGTGATGTGCATCGGATACTCAGTGCGTTGGCATCCATATTGCACTTGAATTGATATTAACCCTGGTTTCTGTCTAATAACGCTACGCGGACCTACTGTAAATAGAACCTTGAAAATATTTTTCCCCGTAGCATGATATAGTCTACTTTCTCAATTCCTGTGGGTTTGTAGTTGGAAAAGGACAAATAACTTAGTCACCCCTTCACGGAATGCTTAGTTAACTTATTCGCTCGAGGGCACCTGAATTTCCTTTTTTCGCCTACAGGTGCGGCTTTTAAGTGGAGATGCGCCTCGGAGATGTATTTTCGATAATAATAAAGGTAGCTCGATCATATTTGTGCAGGATATAGAGTTTATTCTCCTATTTTCTACTTTCTAGTTGTTTTTTTAATATCTGATGTATGGCGTCTTCTGTGGGCCCAGAAACTGCGAAAAGTACCTGTGGAACGTTGGGACTTTATGTTATACATACATAGGAGAGTGTTATAAAATAGCCTATCATGCTCCTTTACACGAATCATTTCAAGTAAGTTCGAAAATTATTTTATATTTCCTCTATTTAGAAAAACTTGTTAATATCGACTGTAGAGAATGATTGATGATTGGTTTGCTAAATTGCACGCAACCAATATTGCAGCATATTTCAAAAAAGCCTAGATACTTGCACTCTGCAAATCCTTATGCATGTACATGCAAAATTTCACGAAGAATAAGTGATATTAAGTACAATAATGTTTGTGCACAAGAAGGAAAAGCTGCGTAAGAGTGAGAAGAAGAAAAATGAATTTGAAATTTTCTACACGTTCTTATGACTATTGCTGATGATCAATTTGCATGAAGTTTGTCCAGAATGTGGACTAGTCTTTAAGCAGACTGGGAGGGTAAAACTTCAAAATGCTTCTTCTGCATAGGTTAGAGCCTCAGAACCCTTTGAGCTTCGTGTGAAATTCCCTTTGGGTGTTTGTGGCCCTGGTTTAGCTACAGCATGGCTGTAGAAGTGGCCATATCTCCAGAGCAGGACGTGAGGCAAATCTTGTTTTCGGGCATAGCTATCAAATCACGCTCTTAGGAGACTCAGACGCATTTTGGGTTAGGCTTTGAACACAGCAAAACAAGAGCTTTTCATCTGCCAGCCTCATGTAAAAAGCAAGACCTTTGCCTGGGAATTGATGAAAATTGGAGAATGAGCTAGTGCCGGCTAAACCAGGGCTAGTGCACGCCTGTATAGTTACACCAGGAAAACTCGCCACTTATATAGGCAAAACTTGTCGCTGCGATCATAGGTCGAGCACGAATGTGAAAGTAGCACTAAGATAAAAACAATTTGCAAGTACCTTTACGAAAGTGTTCATGGAGGACAACATTGTAAAACTAACGAACGCGCTCGTGGGGCTTCCTTAATATTACCGAGCCGTTAAGCTGACCGGTGGCTCCCTCTTGTGCAGTGAACCCGGTGAGCAGCGGCGCCGTGTCCGCCGGTCCCGCCTGTTCCGGCTGTGGCATGCTGTACTGCCTGTGCGCGCACCAGGCCCTGCCCATGGGACAGGTGACGTGACCCAGCGCCCTGCCGGGGCCCATCCGGGAGTGTTCGAACCCGGCCACCTCGCTCAGCCGGGGCCCGGACTCGTGCGGCAACTGCGCCGGTGCTGCCTGTGGCCTCCGGTGAACGCTGTGCACAGACTGCCAATTGGTGGAACTCGTCCAGTGCGCGAACTCGGTTCTCGAGCCACGTGCTGTGCCGGAACGTGCGAGGACGCGCGGAACTGCGAAAAGTGTTCATTCGGAGCCGAAACGCAGTGGCGTGCTCTTCACTCAGAAACCTCAGGCCGAGCGACGTAACGAGAGACGTGTGTTACTCGCCTGTGGTTGGTATGACTGCGCCCGACCGTCAACGCCGGAAGCGTTTATCCTGTATCGAGACGTTTTGTCGTGTATTGTTGAAGATGCGGGCGCACAACTGCTGCGTCATTGCGAAGGGGCGTTCAAACACCGAGAACACGCAGGGAATGCCGTCACTCGTTTTACTTTCACCGTGATGGCCTAAAGTCGGCGCAAATTGTCACAAACTGCGAGAGCCGAGTGTCGGTCTAGTCTCGCGCATTATAATTGAGCCCTTGTCATTGAGATACTACACAGAGAGCAATGGAAGGTGTAGCTCCGCGCTTATTGACCCTCTCGACTAATGGTTCTGCGTCGGGCACGAACCTGGTCAACTCCTGATCCCGTCATCGCTGCTTTCGGTCATCGCGGAGCACCTGAACCGAGGCAGTGACAACGCTAGCACGCTGTCTCCGCAATTACTAGATCCAGTTAGCGCCAATAAGCTTTACTTTGAACGCGTGTTCTTTTTCTTTCCGGGGGAAGGAAGTTTGGCTCCTTCATGTTTGTTCTGACTCGCGCAAGTACGCCGGCGAGCACTCCTTTCCGTGGATGTGCGCGCTGAGCAGCGAAGATCAGTGGACGTAGTGGCTCTTTGTGTGTTCGGTGACCACAGTGGAGCGCCCGAATCTAAACGTTTAGTCGAAGAAAAAAAAATCACAAACGGTGAAACTCCCGATCTTTGTTCCGTTGCCTTTTTCGCGTGTCTCGCTTTGAACTTGTGTCGTCTGGCTCGCTTCGAAGGGGCATACTTTTTCGCCTTGAGGGCTTCTTTCCCCGCCATTTTCGTGGGAGGTTCTTTCTTTACGTATAGAGTGCGCGTATCGCAGTCCGCGCAGGGACAGTCACGTGTCATGCGCGCGGCTTTGTCGTTATGGCACGTTTTTCCCAGGCTGTTTCAGTGTTCCTCGTGCGCAGGAACTCCCGAGTGCGAATGTACATATCAACGCTATGGGTCGCTCCTTCGCGCATCTAGAGCAATGCGAGGAGGAGTCGGCCCCGACTAATTTATTCCCTGGCGGCGCGGACTGCTTTGCGTGGCTTCTCGACCGAGCAAGCCTGTCACGCAACTAACCGCCGTATTCTAAAGCGATCCACGACTCCAAGCTCTTGCTCCACTGCGCCGAGTTGGGCACAGCGTCGCCCCCCGTCTGAAAAAGACGCTACGCTTCTCAAGAATGGCGGTGGTGGACGAAGCGCAGTGACCACTTCTGTCGAGGGCCATTGTCTTCTCTCGGGTGTAGCGTGAGTGTTGACTGGCGGAACGTTCTAGAATGCGGGGGTAAGCACTCCGCCCCAAGGGCTCTATTGCTCGAAATAAAGTATCCCTGTTTCCAAGGTTTCCATTGCAGTCTCGTGTTCTCTCTACCACAGATCATTGGTCCTCATTCACAAAGCATTTACTACGGCAGAGCGCTTCGCATGAAAAGACGCCGGCCAAACGTGCTGGTATAGCATATATTAGCAAAGGCTGCCAGGTAATAAAGAGCAGCATACGAACTAAAAGCTTTGTGAATTGGGTCCTCGATCGATTTTGGTGTTTATAGGGTTATAGCCACAAATGCACCTGTGTGTCCGCGCCTGCAACATGTGTGCCCAGTTTTCGCAGTGGCGAACGAACTATTTCTCGAGTGGGTGGGCAAACCGCAAGCCCTCTGATTACCCTCTCTGTCTCTCTCTCTCTTTATATGTATATATATATATATATATATATATACATTAATTGTCCCTCCAGTTAATACGCGTTCGAGTTATCGCACCCCCGCAATGGACCTTTCCAGAAGTCGGGCGTACTCCTAGCGGCAGCCAGCTGAGGATCCCCGATGAAAGTGCGCCGGCTCCGCTATCATCTGCTACCGCCATGCAAGGACGTCATGACGGGCACAGTCATCGTGAAACGTTTTGTTGTTGTTTTAGGTCAGCAAGGGATGTGCAACCTTCTTGAATTTTTCCTATCTGTACACATATTTGTTCATTGTACTTCAAGGTTCGAACAAAAAAAAATCATGTACGTCAGCTTCTTTTTTTCATCGTTGCTTGTTACTCAGAGCACCGTCAGCAAGGGTCTTATACGGGGACATGCGCTTCCCTCTTAAAATCATAGACAAAACATTTTGCGCATACCGCCCCCTCCGTTTATGTTGAAATTTTGACCCGCCGTGGCTTTGGCGTTGCGATCCAGGCCATGGCGGCCGCATTTCGATGAAGGGGAAATGCAAAAACGCTCGCGTAGCGTCTATTGGGGGCACGTAAAAGAACCTTAAGTGTTCAAAATTCGCCCGTAGTCCCTCACTACGGCGTGTCTCATAATCAGATCGTGGCCTTGGTACGTAACACCCCGGAACTTTTTATAATCGAATTTTGCAGAAAGGTCGCATTTTTAGATGCGAAAGCATCTTATGCTCGGGGCAGTGTCCGCTCTGCGGCGTCCGCACCCATACTGCGCATGCGCAACTCTCCCTCATTCTCATCTCCTACCCAGGTGTGCGCTCTCCTCCTCCACTGTCCCCCTCTCCACCACAGGTGCGGCGCAGCAAATCATTGCATATAACTCTCTCTCACTATCTCCCTCTCTCTCTAAGGGTACGCCGGTAGGCGGCGCAAGTGTCGTGGCGCAGTATAAAGCGCGCGTTCGCTATTCTTCCGTCATTCTCTCTCTGTACAACGATGTGTGAAACGCCATGAACGTCAACGTCGGCGCTAGTTGCAGCGGCAGCGCCACCGCCGCGGAGCAGAGGAAGGCTCGGGAAGCCGAACGTAAACGTCAGCGTCGGCAAGCGGACCCCGAACATCGGGCTCGGAAAGTTGAAGCGCAACAGCAGCGTCGAGCGGCAGCTCCCGATCCCGAAGCGATGAGGAACGCGTGTACTCGTATACGTGAAACGCACTCTCACCGCCAATGCAAAGGACCTAGACCTACCGGTCACCACTCAAAGGCACAACGAAGAGCACTCGGCCGTGAGACTATCCTTCCACGGTGACAACAACATCGTCATCATGACGCTGTATCTCAAACCCAACATCTCAAGAGAAAATATCGAACTTTACCTCCCAAAGAGCATGGTAGAGTACACCAAGACCTACAGACACGCGCCCTTCATACTCGCAGGGGAATTCAACATAGACATACTGACAACCGATTGACTGGTGCAGCACATGAAGGACGTATACTCTTTGCGATGCATTTCCCAAGATCACAAGCAACCCACCACCATCAGGGGAACGTGCATAAACTTCGTCTTCGCAAATTTCAAACTCGACCCTCTGCAGCAAGACCCATTGACGCTACACTTCACCGACCACAAAGCCATCGTCTTCAAGATACCGCGTGCACCGACGCTAGGAATCACGTACGATCTCTAAATAAAGACGCAACAACCCCGTACAAACGTCTCCTATCTTCTCAATACAGCCTCTCACTCTAGACTATCTGCCTCTCGATATACGCAGATGACATCTGCCTTTGGACTTCTGCAGTTACTCGGCTTCAGGTGCGTGCGCGTTTGCAACGGGCAGCAACCTTGACATCAGCATATCTTCAAGCACAAAGCTTGACTGTGTCAACCGAGAAATGCGCATTGGTTGCATTCACAAGGAAACTTATGACACCATACCCAGTCTATATTAATGGACACACTATTGCCTACCAAAAGACCCATCGATTTTTAGGTGTAATAATCGACCGCAATCTTTCCTGGAGCCCTCATTGCTCGTACCTGAAGAAAAAACTGTCGTCGATATCCCAGGTACTGAGATTCATGTGCGGGAAAACATGGGGCACATCTGTACGCTCCATGCTTCAGTTGTACAGAGCTCTATTTCTGGGATACCTACGCTACAGCCTTCCAGTGTTGTCCAATACGTGCAAGTCAAATGTTCGCTCGTTGGAGAGCTTACAGGGCCAAGCATTGCGCACTTGCTTAGGACTTCCTCGCGGCACGTCAACACCTGCAACAATCGTCCTCGCCAGAGATCATCAGATCCAAACATACGTTGCAGTGGATTGTCTCAGGGCGCATATCCGCCATCTTTCCCGCGTCCCCGATCATCACTTGGCGTTCTTGCCTTCGCAGAGACCTCGTTCCACGTCTTCTGAAGTTATTGTCACCAATCCAGATTGCCTTCCATCAGGATACACCCCAGCAGCAAGGCCTTCATTACCCTTGTGGTGCCTGCAACAGCCTCAGGTTCGCCTAAGTATTCCGGGAGTAAAGAAGAAGGCCAATCACCCAAGAATAGCTCTTAAACAGATGACGCTGCTATTAATGAATGAGACCTACTGGGACCGAATACACATCTATACCGACGGTTCCGTCTCATCTACCAGTTCTTCAGGTGCCGTTGTCATTCCGGCTACGAAAACCACACAGTTCAAACTGTCACACGTGACCACATCAACAGCGGCAGAGCTTGGTTCCCTGCGTGCTGCTGTACAATACCTTCTGCAAGAGACACCTCAGAAATGGGTCATATTTTGTGATTCTAAGGCAGCACTTCAGAGTCTGCATTTTGCCATTTATCACAGGACTCATGAGCAGCTGGTATATGAGATAAGAGAAGACCACCATCAAGCTATCGCTAAAGGCCATGAAATTATATTTCAGTGGCTACCGGGACATACCAGCATTGCTGGTAATGACCTCGCCGACGAAGCCGCCCGGTCTGCTCATCTGGAAGGCCGACCAATCCCAATCCCCTTATCCAGGACCGACGCTGCAGGAAAACTTCATATCGTGGCCAAAGCTATGACATACAAATATTGGTCTTCTCTTAACCTCCCGAAGTGTCATCTCCACAAAATTGACCCATCCTTGAAGCTACAAGTACCATCAAACATTTCCCGCTCTGAGGCGACAGTCTTGTGCCACCTCTGGCTCGGGGTGGCATTTACAAAGGCCTACTCATTCCGCATTGGAATTGGGGATACGCCCATGTGCGACTCTTGTGGAACTACAGAAACAATTGAACATGTCTTATGTCTCTGTCCCCAGTTCGACGTCGAGCGTGAAGCCCTCAGGACAGCATTGAACCGGCTGGACTCTCGACCATTTTCTGAAATGAAGATCCTTGGACCATGGCCGTATGCGTCGATGGCACAGAAAGCCACGAAAGCCTTGTTGCACTACCTCAAGTCGACAGGTCTTGGCGATCGTCTGTAGACTTCGTGCGAAGTTCCTTTGTGCGCGAAACTGTGCTCTCTCTATTTCTTTCTCTCTCTTTTCATCCCTATACCCCCTTTCCCCAGTGCAGGGTAGCAAACCGGAAGTGCGTCGGGTTAACCTCCCTGCCTTTCCTCTCTTCTATTTCTCTCTCTCTCTCTCTCTCACTCTAACTTTCATTGGGCTGTGTTGCCAAGAGAAACGAAACGGAAACTGGATGCGCACCCCCCGCGATGCTTTTTCGCATCCCACCATGGTTGCCCGTAGGGTGAGATGATGTGATTTTTTTTTGGCCTGCATCGCTCGTTGTAACACTTGGCGTAATTATTTGCCTAGTTTGCTAAGAAAAAATTACGAATTTGTCTTAATCTACACCTCCCGAATGCACTATTGAAATTATTGAAAGCGAATCTCGAAGGTCCTGCTCTGCCGTGTTGCAGACGGCGGTAATGACATAGCCACTATCAGACATTTCTCACTGCGACGTGCGCAGACGAATGCGAATTTATAGTTTTTTTCTTGGCAGACTAGGCAAGGAACTGCAGTAAGTCTTATAGCCGCCGGAGTAGAACGCCCTCTTGTAAACATTCGCTTACTAAATTAACAAGCATGGTGTCAGCGCGCACAGGCCAACATAAACACATCACACTCGATGACTGCGGACACTCACTGTCAAAACGCTGGTGTGAGGAATCGCTGCAACAGCAGCGAGTGAAGTGGCCTTCGTGCTCTCTATCGCTGCAACGCAAACTGAGCGGCGAGAACACAACGCACTCAAAGCTACGAGCCGTCGGCCCACCTAGACTGTGCAGATGGCTTTCAAGATAAAGCCCGCGCGAACGCAAGGCTTACGTACAACGACCCCCCCCCCCCTCCCCTCCCTAGGCCATAAAATGTTACCTTTCTAAATAAATTGTGCACGAAGGGTGCTGCGGTTAGTGCCAAATCTCTTTTACTACGATTGTACGCGTTCCAAAATGCCTGATTTAAGCTTCGCCGCAATAGAGCTATGTATTGTTGTGAGGTCACTTATGCGAAAATAAAAATAATACGGGCAAAGGAAGGTCTCGGGAGAGCAACTCAGATTATGAGAAATCAAATGGCGCAGGATCTCAGGGGTGGTCTGCGGATTGGGGCTGCCGAGGCCGGGCGGGGGTGTTCGCATACAAAATGGTATGTGCGCGATGGTCACTTTTCACTGCAATACACCGTCTGCGCTTCACCGCATCACATAATGGTTTCGTGTACAGCTATTACGCACACCTACAAGACCTTAGCCGCGACGCCTCCTTTGTTAAGCTTCTAGCCGGGCACGCAGCACGTCCACCTGCCACCTTTCTTCTTCTGCGGCATGCTGAAGGCAGTGAAGTCCTCGTAAAATCCTCGCTGAACATTCCGGGTTCCGCAGTATGCACACGACCAGCTCGCAACCGACAACCTCAAAAAAAGATTAGTAAAAAATTCTCAGTTTCGCCCGAAAGGCGAAGTGTCTATTACGATAGAAACTTAGTGGAGCGCTATACGAAGTAAGGATAGTAGTTTTATCGGCCGCATAAACTTGTAAACATATGCATACTAACTCAATGAACCAGCATGGTGTCGCGCGCACAAGCAAACATGAACACATGATGACCGCGGAACCTCGCTGTCAAAATGTTGGAGGAAGCAAGAACAAGCACCGCATACGCTGCTCGCATTGTTTGGACAAGGCGTAATGTACTCCGAAAGTGCTTACATATCTTGTGAACCTGTGGCCAAGGCTTGTCCCCGTCTAGTCCGCCTAGTCCCCGTCTACGGCATCCGCGCCGAAACAGAGGTTTGCTGAATCACATCGGGCGTCATGCACATCCGTTGTAAACATTGAAGCCACAGAGGCAGCTGAGGCAAGCAATGTACGCTTCCCCACGGGATCAAAGATGGCGGCACCCACGGGATCACCGTGAAAAAAGTCTATACAACCCTTGTATGCTGGAAGTATACAGATAATAGCTGTCACAGGCAGATCTAAAGCACGCCAATCTGTTAATGGAATGGTGAGTTATATTTAGCGGATTATTTGATTTACTTCCTTTTCTTTGATTTATTCACTCGGCATTTGCCACTGGATTTCTGGCCACTTTGGAAGAATGGGCATGTCCTACTACATACGTTTTCTACACAAAGCATGGATGTATATAACAGATAAGCCTTGTATGCTGACCACGTATGTCTCGCTCTATTCTGCGTAACTAAAAATTACTAAGTAAAAGCTCTAGATCTAATGTCGGCTTGCAGGCATCTTTAAAGCAGACCAAATGGTTACTGAAATGGCCAATTATATTCTCTGATTTATTCACTCTGTACTTTAATTCCACTGGGTTCTTAGCCACACCTACAAAATGGGCATGTCCAGAATGGGTGCTTCTTACTGTGGCACTAGAGGTACAGAATCCCTAAATGTTGCTTCATACCAGTCGTCCTTTTCCGTACATACACCTGTCATCACCATTATTCCCTCGACAAGCATCAAACATTCCCTTCGTCCTTGTGACGTCGGTCCTTACACGTTTCACACTGTGCATCCACCTGATTTGGTGCTTGCATGCCGGCACATACGGTGAGCGATGTAGTGCATAGACATGAAAATTGCACAATGATGTTTTGACCTTTGTGATGGATGAACATAAACATTTCATATTACGCTTTGCAGGCCCCTGTTAAGACCAATTATGTGTCAGAAGCCTCGTTTAAACCTATTTGCGTGCCAAACAGGCCCCTGTTTAGACTTATTTCTGAGACGTAGGGTTAAGTTTCCACCTGTTTGCATGCCAAACTGGACCCTGTTTAAACCTGTTTGTCTGTGAGCGGATCCTGTTTATACCTGTTTGTTTGTAAACAGGTCCCTGCTAAACCCAGTTTAGTCCTGTGTAAGCCTGTTTGAATTTAAATAGGATTTTCCAATAGTGTAGAGCATGAAAGTAAGCAAAATTGTGCGTATCGTCGTTACTTATGAAGAATTTATTTACCAGTTTTACATAGATTCCAACATGTGCATTGGACTTGCAGACGTTTGGCAGTGCAGACTTTTGCAGATGTGCAGACTTGCAAATACTCACACAATACTTTGTCAGTGAGCCGTACAAGGGTTATATAAGCCCGTTCGCTGGTACTAGCAGTCGGCGCACATATATCCTGCGCATATATATTCAGAAGCATAACTGCCGATATGCTGACCGACTCATTAGACAGCAGCCAGGCTGCCACTCCAAATCCTCGAAAGCATAGGCAAAGAATGCCCCGCTTTAAAATAAGAGAAACAAGTGAAAGGACCATCTTGAGTGAAACTGACTCAAGATGGTCGCCTCACCTCCAGAGCGATGCTAAGCGGCGCTTCGTTCCCAAAAGGCTATTCCGTATTTTTGTCGTTCCTGCTGGCTCCTGGCTACAGTCTTCAATGATGGGCCGATACCCGGCATAGTGCATATAAATACCAAATATAGCCGAATGATCGTCGTGCTGTAGGGGTCGTTCTATCGTCGCCATCAACCCGTCGTCGTACCACAGTCATGTCTGATGGCCCCTGGATACAGTCTTAGACGACTCGCCGGTAACGGACACTGTGCAAAGAAACACACAGTATAGTGCGAATCGAGGTGGCTCTTGCCTAAAGCATGGGTCATTCTGAAACTAATTTCGTCATTACGCCGTCGCTGTCGCACTATTGTCCCTGCTGCCTCCAGTCTACAGTCTTGGAAGATTGGCTGATACCATACTTAGTGGAAACACCGGATATAATGCAAATCAAAGTGGATCTTGCCCAATGCATGGATAATCCCTGCTAGCTCCTGGTTGCAGTCTTGAACGATTAGCCACGAATAAACTGCTCCGCATTGTTGCTTCAAGAGGCCTGCCTTTATCGCTTAGTAGGACGTTCTGGCGCGCTAGTTGATTCATAGCTTTTATACGTTGGCACCACTGCGCTCGTGGTGTCGTGTGTGTTTCTTGGGTCCTCGTTTTTTTTTGCGCAGTTTATAAACGTTTATCGCTTAACAACCGACATTGCGCCAAGCAAGCAGTTTCGTAAAGGTCTTGTTCTTTTGTGGTTCTAGAGTCGTCACAAGTACAGGAACATCAACAAATATTAGAAATACCTAAGGCTCTTCTCGAATTTTACAAGAGCTTTCGTTGGCAGGAATTGTTATACATTGGCCGCTGTGATATTACGTTCCCTACCATGGCTTGCTTGACCCCAAGGTCGTGTAACGGCTCAGGAGTACAGCATTCCAGCGGGACGGCTCATTCGCATTGCGAGCCGGTGGAAAGCGTCTACTCAAGCAACTCGCCTCACGCCGTCACTGTAGAACTCGTTTGTCGAAACCTACGTGTATTTTATTTCTGCAAAAACGTATTTGCCACATTCTTTTATTTTCTGAAGCATTCAATCTGCAGTCAAATTTATTGAATTCATGCTGAAATGGTCATCTGAATGACAACACAAGCAATCTAGTGATAACTGCAAAAAATTATTAAGCTTCTCTTCTATGTCACACGCAGATCATGCTTGTCAGTAATACGCGTGCTTGAGCATCAAAGGTGCCGTTTGATCTTGTTTAATAATGCCCACGCTTGTCAAGCAGTTATGATGGTTAGTACCAAATTCAAAGCGGCTCGCGGAAGTACGCGCAATGTAGATTATCAATGCGGCGTGCATCGCAACTTCCTCTTTTAACACCTTAATTTGTCCAAATCCCCCGCCCTGCCCCACTCTCACCACACAATGCCCTCCATCCCTCACCCTTGCCCTCACAGACATTGCGACACCGGCCAACACCACCTAGAACAAGGCCTCAGCACTGCCACCGTGACGTCACGGCGTGGCGGTGGCAGCGTCGTGCTGGAAGGAAGTGCATGGAATTACAGTCACCGTAGCTCTGCACAAAGAGCGATGGAAGGGAAAATGTTAGGCCTAACTCTAAGAGACAGAATGAGAGCGGTGTGCATCAGAGAGCAAACGGGGATAGGCGATATCCTAGTTGACAGTAAGAGAAAGAAATGGAACAGGCTACGTAATGGGCATGCCACGTAATGCGTAGGGTAGATAACCGGTGGACTTTTGTCAGAATGGGTGCCAAGAGAAGAGAAGCGTAGTCGAGGAAGGCCGAAAACTAGGTGGGGTGATGAAGTTAGGAAATTTGCAGGCGCTAGTTGGAATCAGCTAGCGCAGGACATGGAGATCGCCTTCGTCCTGCGGTGGACATAAATATAGGCTGATGATGATGATGATTAACTCGGCATCAGGAAGCACATTCATGCTATTTTGTTCTCGATATCAACAAAATTTCGGTGAAGACTTCGTCTAGAAAAATACGCAGAGGACAGCTGAAGGATGTGGACGACATGGCCATTTCGGTTTTTCAGCAAGGTACCTAGCGAGGGTAAATATTGCACTTTATACATATGCGAGGCAACATTTCTTTCGCTTATGTTTTTTGGTATTAACAGTGGTGCATTTTTAACCGCGGAACTTCTTAAGCCGCCCGTAATGTATGCCACCTGCCACTGCATTGCCCAGCAATTTTTTCAACGTTTCGATCTTTCTTTCCTTAAATCATTTAGCAGCGGCATCCAGAGTTCTTTTTCTTCATTCGGGCAGAAACGTTTTAGTACACTTGTACTGCACCACAGCACATATTGAAGAGCCACTTCACTTGTATGCCCGTCATCACAGGCGTCAAAATCAGATGAGTCGTCGCTGATCAGCACCTTAAGGTGAGATTCGTCACTACCCAACATTGATTGAGCAGATTTAGAAAGTACTCTTTCTTTGATAGCTATTCAACAACAGCGTAATTTTGAGCTACCAGATTGACTACAAACAGTGCACCAGCTGACCTTGGCGTAGCACTCTGGTGAGATCACAGTGCCTTTCAGCAATGAAGCAATGCCGCTTTGTTCAGTGTCTACGCCTACCTGCATTATTCGCATTTGAGCTTCTTCAAAGCATTGTAAACGGGATACCTCTCCGCTACGTAAAACAAGACTGGTATGATGTCTTTGATCTTCGAGGGTGCAGTCACAACTACGCAGTCACAACTACGTTGCAGCGAGAACTTGCGTTACTTGTTTCCATCTCAAGGTCCTGCTAACGTTCATCAACCCCACAATAAGTACCAGCTGTGGCGGCCGTCAGTCGTAATTTCTTTTCGCATTCATAAAGCTGCCTTATCGACGATTGGTGCACACGTGATAATGTGCACCAGCTAGCTGCCTGTATTTGCCAAAGCGGTCTTCTAATGAGCCCGTTGGATTTTTTTTTCAGAAGAACGTAAGACAACTTGAGCTCATCAAAGCAGTATATGATGAATTCAATGAAACCCTGTGTTGTTTGATGAAGTGCGGCATGGGTCCCTTTCGTTAGCTTCTCACTGTCGTAGCTCATCGTTCTTTCCTTCCACAGTTCTAGCAAATCAAGGAGCTTATAGAGGAAGTTAGTCTTTGCATCGTTCAATGAAAACACCAGTTCTTGATACTGGTCCCTCAGGCGGTCTACATTGACATTGCGCGGAATGTTCGCGTTCGTAGCCTTTCACCATTTCACGATAAACTCAATAAACGTCGCCGTTCAAAATGGGACAGGTTGTGCTTCATGGCAATGGCTCTAAAGTCAGAGGGAACAGTGTTACTGCTTTACATTCTGTTTTCAATGTCGAGGGGAAAAGTCATTTTTGTTATAAAGTGTAAGCATGCCTGAGAAGTTGACCAAGTTCGATATTATAAGCATCTGTGATGGTTTGAAAAGATGCTACCCCTACAGATCGGAACACAACATGTGTTATACATGGCGATGTTAATGTCACACCATTACTGAAATTCGGGCACTTTTCAAATCATGTTGCAAGAAGGCCAATGGCGCGATTTCTGAAATCATGAGAAGTGGCAGACAATTTGTTCCAAGGAGTGACATGGCTCATCTAACGCGGGAAGCAACTGCAGGCACATTCTAACGCGCACAACGTTCAACAAAAGCTGCTGTGCGCAGTGTTTGACTGGCCACTCCAATAGAGCCACGGTCGCGATGGCACGCAAACATATTACTCGTGGACAAGCGTGACCGCCAGGCGACAGGCGTTCCTTCGATCGGCCTCCAGTTGATGACGTAGGGTCGCAGACTTCAGGCAGTGCAGCGGCCTTATCTTGCTCTATAGGTGGCGTTGCGCCGACACACCTCTCAAGCTCATCTCACTCGGTGAGGGTGAGAGCAGATTAGTGTGTGAGCATTCCCTCATGGATCTGCTCACGTCTCATTGTAACTTGACTCGCTCTTTTACTTTCATTTCAGTAAAAAAACAAAACATGAGACGGAATGCAACCTGCTTATTTAACCTTGAACTGTCATTTCAGCATGTACAGAGGCCTAAAGAACACTATACAGTGTGCTTTCGTTTTACTTTCAACACTTTTCTTAAAGCCTGTATACAAAAGTAACTTCAATTACGTCCCTACAGGTGAATTATCTGCGCAGGCGGACATCATTTGCAAGAAAAGCCAAAGTGATCAATTTACTAATCCATTCTCTTGCATAAAACAAATTACGCAGATCCCAAGTACTGTGGGAATCGAAGTTAACTGAAGCATTTTATAGAAAAACATCTGTTTTGTTCGGCATATTAATGCATTTGTAGAGCACGCACTTCACTTTTTTTATTGCAATAAAGACTTGCCCTTAAGGCATAATTCTTTATCTGTATATGTGTAGTATATGTGTACTGTGAGGCCTGTGATGTGTATGAATTGAAGCAGTGTTTTGTGGGATCTGTTATCATGTATCCAGCTGCCATAGCAGGTTGTGGCACTGTAGCGGAGGTAGGCTTGCAGTAGGAGACGCGAGCGTTCCGATTGTAAGCCTGTACATGTCCATATTAGGTGGTACGCATTATAGGCGCCGACTACGAGGGGGCTCCGGGGCTCGAGCCTTCTCCAGAATTTTCCCGGCGGGGCTGAGCCCCCCCCCCCCCCCCTCCCGGAGATCCGTAGCCTACTCCCCCCGCCCCTAAAACGTCATAGCCGGAGTTCTGTTACCCACATAATTTGAGGATTCTCTTGCGTTGCCTCCACATTTTCACTTTTGTTGTGGCTAAAAGCTTATGGCACCATTGTTGGCGCGGACGTGCATGGCTTTTAATTTATACTTTCGCTTTATTTTGGCAAATCCTGACCATAGGAGGACAAGCGCATTAGAAGCACCAGCGGCGGCTACCTCATCCGTGTTTCCTCACTTTAACATTTTTTTTTAAATTTCCGCTGAGAACACCATGCAAAGACACAATTAATATATTTAAATATATACAAAGGACAAAGTTTATTATATTTTTTAAAGAGAAGGAGGTAGCCAACTAAACGGATAGCCTATACCTAGAGAATGAATATGTTGATTTATGTTCACCTCACTTCAAATTACTTTGCGAGGTTTTTTGACCCCGAAAAAAAAAAACTGCAGACTTCAGTGACCCCTTCGGCAGAGCCTTCTATCAACGGCGTGTGAAAAGCACGTGAGTGATATGTGTCTCAATATCGATTCTCTTTCCAGTAGGCAATGCTAACGACTGGCGACAAAATAAAATAAAAAAGCTCTTCTAATTATTTACAACATTTACGCATTAGGGATGGAAACATCGCCTCTTGCATGCAGAGGCCATAAATACGGGATGTTTCAGCAAACACTTTCAAAAATTTTTTAAAAGTTGCGTGGCGCAGATAGCCCAATTATAATTTATGAGCTGGTCTACTGGAAGAGGCGGACATTACTTGCACAAAAAATTGAAATGCATAATCGACTAATTAAAAAATCACCAATTAGGTTTTTAACATATTAACTTAATGTCCGTGTTGCAATTTACAAATTCTAGCCGTGCAGTTCGCAAGGCGCGCGGATGCACTAGGAACTAATTCTCAGGATGGCATCATTTTCGAGATATTAATTCCCGAACATTGCGGAGAAATGCATTGGCGTTCCAGTTACTTTTGCGCATACCCGCCGTGGTTGTTTAGTGGCTATGGTGTTGGACTACTAAGCATGAGGTCGCGAGACCAAATCACGGCCACGGCGGCTGCATTTCGATGGAGCGAAATGCTAGAATACCCGTATACTTAGATTGAGGTGCTCGTTAAAGAACTCCAGGTGGTCTAAATTATTCCAGAGTCCTCCACTACGGTGCGACTCATTATGAGATCGTGGTTTTGGCACGTAATATTCCCTAATTTGTTCTTTTCATACTTTTGTGCTTTGATGCATAAAACGACGTTTTGTCGAGAAAGTGACTGGCACGCCTATGTATTTCGCTGCAATGTTAGAGAATTAATGTCTCAGCCGCCGCGGTGGCTTAGTCAGCTAAGGCGTTGCGCTGCTGAGCACGAGATCGCGGGATCGAATCCCGGCCGCGGCGGCCGCATTTCGATGGAGGCGAAATGCAAAAAAACGCCCGTGTGCTTGCGTTGTAGTGCACGTTAAAGAACCTCAGGAGGTCAAAATTAATCCGGAGCCCTCCACTACGGCGTGCCTCATAAGCAGAACTAGTTTTGGCACGTAAAATCCCCAGAAAGAAGAAAGAAGAATAATAATTAATATCTCGACACTAGTGTCAGCCTGAGATTTAGTTCAAAGTGGATCCGCACTCCACGGCTAGAATTTGTAAATTGCAACATGAGCCATAAGGTAATTAGCTAAAACTTAATTAGTTATTTTGTTAATTAGTCGATTATGCATTTCATTTTTTTGTGCAAGTAATGCCCGCCTCTTCGAGTAGACGAACTAGAATTGTACTATCTGCCACACGCCACGTTTAAAAATTTTGGAAACTGTTAGCTGAAACACCTTGTATATAGAATTCACTCAGTAACCGAAATGATGCCTAGCCGGATTCACTCAAAATCAGAATAAATAGAAGTCTAGAAGTCATGCGCAGCAGCGCTTATACTCGGACTCAAAGTACTAAAAAAATAAAAGAGTGCAGTTTGGCCGAGAAGGCGAAGCAGTATTAGTGATAGCGAAGTAGAAAACAATTACACAAAGGAAGATTCTTACCGCGTAAATCCGTTTAAGGATCGCACTAGTGTAAGGGCCGCACCCGTAACTTGACAGCCAATATAAAAAGAAAGACACCCAACCGAGAAGCAATCGCGTTCCGTGCGCTGATTCTGATCGGGCTCAACAGCGAATTGTCGCGCGCAGCTTACTTTCGCGCGTCGCAACTGGATGTTGAGAGGATGCGATCGCGGAGGCTTACGGCGGATTTCATACTCGTAGTTGGAAAAATGAGGTCAAATGGCCCGGTCCCATGAAAGGTTCGTCAAAATCGCGACAGAAAAGTGTGGCCTTACACGAGTCTATACGTTAGTTATAGTGGCCATATAAATTGTAGTAAACATTCACCTAAAATTAAAATAGTAAGCGTAGTGGACAATAGTAAGCACGGACCATGTAAACCTGTAAATACCTCACTGGATGACCTCGAGCACACGCTTTCACAACGTATGCTTTGTGAAGAACCCCGGCAGCGGAGGCGAACGGTTCGTACAGACCCGCGCGATTCACCGCAACTCTGAAAATTAGATTCATCATCATTGTCTGCCTATATTTATGTCCACTACTGACGGCCTCTGTGAGTGATCTGCGATGTGAGTGATCCGCAACCCTAGGGGCGCAGACAGTCCGGCAAGGAAGACAGCACGCATGAAGTTAGCAGCCATCCCTAGTCACCCTTTATCATTGCTCCCACCAATGATTACCAACAATTCGATATGGCACGCGGGCCGCATAAGCGTCAGCCGCGCACAGTCATTCACAGCTACGACAGGGCTAGAGGAGAAGACGCGTGCTCTCCTTCCCATTTGATCGCGTTTGATTACGTGAGCTACAACTAACCCGAATATTTAGCGCGTGGGAAATAATGCCCATCAAGCCGCCATCCTTTTCGGCTCACTGTTACGCGCTTTTTTCCGCACCCACAGGGTATGGGTCGCTTATGTATATGACTTTTGGATTTAATGCGGAACAGCACGGCGACCACAACCGTGACAATTGGCTTGAAGTGTCGATATAATTGCTTTCGCCTTAAAGCTAGAAATAGAAAATAGTTAGCAGAGGGTATACATTGGTAGGTTTCGGAAAACTGGTCATGCCCCAGCCCCCCCCCCCCTCCGCCCCCCCCCTCCCCCGCCCGGAAAAATGAAAACTTTCCGCCTATGGTACGCATCTGCCTCCATCACTGGGACGGGGCACTTTGACGTGTGAGTTTTCGCGGTTTTGTGACGTCGCGTGACACACAGGAGAAGTTTGTGCAGGCCGAAAATTTTGAACATTAGCTGAATAATACTGGGGAAAAAGTCGTAGAACCCGAAATAATTATGTTTGTTTTGCACGGTGTAATCATGCATAATCGCTACACGTCATATCAGATGGGGAGTTTTCGTGGGTTTCGTGAAGTAGCGTGACAGACAGGCGAAGTAGGGGTGGCCCGACAAATGTTTAACCAATTGTGGAGTGCTAGTGACAAAAATGGAACAGGAACATTTTGGAATAGCTTTAATTGATAGTTCCCCTGCGTGTGTTCTAAGGCAAATTGAACAAATAATAATAATAATAATAATAATAATAATAATAATAATAATAATAATAATAATAATAATAATAATAATAATAATAATCATCATCATCATCAGCCTATATTTTATGTCCACTGCAGGACGAAGGCCTCTCCCTGCGATCTCCAATTACCCCTGTCTTGCGCTAGCCTATTCCAACTTGCGCCGGCAAATTTCCTAACTTCATCATCCCATCTGGTTTTCTGCCGACCTCGACTGCGCTTCCCTTCTCTTGGTATCCATTCTGTAACCCTAATGGTCCATCGGTTGTCCATCCTGCGCATTACATGGCCTGCCCAGCTCCATTTCTTCCGCTTAATGTCCACTAGAATATCGGCTATCCCCGTTTGTTCTCTAATCCACACTGCTCTCTTCCTGTCTCTTAACGTTACTCCTAAGATTTTTCGTTCCATCGCTCTTTGTGCGGTCCTTAACTTGTTCTCGAGCTTCTTTGTTAACCTCCAATTTTCTGCCCCATATGTTAGCACCGGTAGAATGCAATGATTGTATACTTTTCTTTTCAATGACAGTGGTAAGCTCCCAGTCAGGATTTGGCAATGCCTGCCGTATGCATTCCAACCCAATTTTATTCTTCTGTTAATTTCTTTCTCATGATCAGGGTCCCCTGTGAGTAATTGACCTAGATAAACGTACTCCTTTACAGAATCTAGGGGTTGACTGGCGATCCTGAATTCTTGTTCCCTTGCCAGGTTATTGAAAATTATCTTTGTCTTCTGCATATTCATCTTCAACCCGATTCTTACACCTTCTCGATTAAGGTCCTCAATCATTTGCTGTAATTCGTCTCCATTGTTGCTGAATAGGACAATGTCATCTGCAAACCGAAGGTTGCTGAGATATTCGCCGTTGATCCTGAACCGTTGAACCATGAGCCGTTGAACAAATAATATGACGCGTTATTTCGGTTTACATACCCATTTTGAAATGTGGAAACACGGAACATTTTGCAGACTATTCCCTTAAACAATTCAATATAAACATGCGCCATAAAGTTTGTAAATAAGATGTTTGTTAATGTAATATATTTAATTAGCGAATTAATTGTTTTGCTTACCTGCAAAAGATGTCCGCTGGGCAGATAATCATTGTATACAAACCTGATTCAAGTAAGTTTTGTGGGCCTTCTTTAGAAAAAAAGTATGCGAAGTAAGTAACCAACACACGTATAGACACGTGTGTCTCCCTCCAAAATGTATATATTTTTTTTATGTTCCGTTTACGGCTGCGCTCGATGTCAGAAAGGTAGTGGCTATGTCACTTCTGGCGTGGGCACTGCGGCAAAGCATGGCACTCGAGATTGATTTCCAATAAACTATGGGTGCAGACACTAAGAGGCCTAGAGGCTGCCATATTCGCACACTTTTATTGACAGACCAGGAGAGTAACAGTAGCAGATGTCGTATTACACGATAGAGCCAAAAAAAAAACAGAACGTTCTGCAAAATTCGAAACACACAGCAGTGGTAAACGCTATATCTTCTTTTTAAAAAAAAAATTCAGTGAAAACGCAGTTCTCTGTTGGTAGTGTTCAGAACTTAGCGTTCCTATAGCGCCGCTTCTAGGGCCCATAGCACGCAGAAGCCCGACCTTCGCGATTGGTTTCGGTCTAACTTAGGATGTCGTAGCTTCAACTTGAACGCCACCTACTTACACCAGCACACAAACATACGCGACACACTGATAGCCAACGCAATTAAACAACCCCAGCAATTCCGGACATCGCCTTTAGTTCACAGCTTTTACACCACGTGGCGTACGGACCTTTAAGATTCGAAATTCGCGCGATGACGCACGAAGTGTACTGGACGATAACAGAATACACGTTTTAACAATAAAAGAAAAAAAAGGGGGCCACGCCAACAGCTTTCACTGTCCAGCATGGACGAGCGCGAATCAGGAATGGCTGATCTGATAAACGCCGAGCGTATAAGACGAGCGGCCAGCTAGTTTACTGTGAATCAGCAGTTTTGCTGCTATTGATAGTCGTTTAGAGGCTCAGCCCCGCTTCGAGAAAGCGGCTGCAGAATCTTGAAAGAGCGGCCTCCGCCCCCCCCCCCCCCCCCCCCCCTTCCGTCCATCTTTTCCTCGTCCAACTTTTTGTCCGATCGAATCAGAAAAGCAAAAATGCCCTTTTATCGCTTCATTTCTCGAAAGCTGATTCTAAAATAATAATGTAAGCTTGAGAAATGTTCGCCATGGGCGCATGTTTCAGGATATGCAGTCGCATGATTGACACCTTTAATCTCAGTTGGCCTCAGTTTACGAGTCCATTTGCGCATTTGCGTGCAGGTGCCTGATCGAGTTATGTTCACTGCCACGGAATTTCTATTTTTCGAAGGCGAAAGCCTTAGGTGCATGGCTATATTTTCGGTGCCATTGGCAGTGACCTTGGCGAAACCGCGCCATAACGAAAATGGCCGACACCGCAAAGAGTAAAATCACGTCAACAAATGCTCGGATTGACGTCAGTTTTCTCAGGGAGGTTCCTGTGAACAAAATAAATTAGTGGCTTTGTAAAGAAAATTTGCTACTTTTCAGCCGAACACCTTTTCTAAGCTCTTGGTAAGCGACGGGTGTAAATGCAGAAAATCATCTGTAACTGGTCAGAGTTCGAAGACCTGCTTCACTGCACAGTGGCATAGCCAGAAATTTTGTTCGGAGAGGGGGGGGGGGGGGGGCTGACGTTGCAGCGCGGCCTCCTCCTTATAGAACTGGTCGAGAGATCAAATACATCAATAGTAACTGCATTGCCATTGCCAATGTCACGGTATAATAGAGGCTGCAAACAAACTACTGAGTGCTACCCACTGTGAAGTAAAATATGTATTTTTTCATAAAAGAATGTATTCGTACGTCCCAAAAATTGTGGCAGAAATAACTGATATCAATGCTTCCGCGTTTTTTTGTCTATTTAAATAGTAAAGAAAATATCACACGAACTTTAGAACATCAGAACATCACAGAATATCAGTTCCAAACCAGCAAATCAGTGCATACAGCTGGTGC